>NC_056746.1:308747190-308822190 GCF_019279795.1 Protopterus annectens | reverse complement strand
TTGTCATACTGAAACCCATGCAAAAGTAGCATGTGCAGACAAACCCTGCTATACTGGCAGTATTCCAAACATATAACAGCAATACTCACATTCTGCTCCTAAGCCTTGAACCTCCCCCATCATTTAGTTGGCTTGTCTCCACAAGTCTTGTTGTAAGAGGCAGTAACCCACACAACTCCAGGATGTCTTCCTCACAAGTAAGGGAAAGGGCCAATGCCCGCATGGAGTACTCATTTATAGGAGTGTGTTGCCATGACATTGGCTATTAGAAGAACTACACAGCTGCTCTGCATGCAATTAGCAAGTGCACAAACCATCACCTGGTCATGAGCATCACTTACAAAAGCTATGCTGCCATATATTCAAACCAGCTCTATCCCTGTAGTGTACAGGGCGTGAAAGAGAAATAAAAAATGAGACATAAAGTGGAAAAGAGAAGAAAGAAACAACAAGGTAAGTGGAGCATGTAAGCAAGTAATTGAATGTAGTACTTGGTCTGTAATAATGGGAAATTTGGTTTGGAGGAATATATGTCCCAACAAGACACGTGATACTAATGTCCTGCTAAACAGCTGCTATGGCCATAGCATCTGGCCCTCTCTGCAGTGGGAGATATCACAGACATACCTCTGAAATGTACAGATCCTGACAGAATTTCCACATTTTACCATCATGTATTTTTGTCTGTTCCTCTTGAGATCTGTACTTTACTGGGAAATAGCTGAGGATTAAAGTCATCAGGTAATGACAAACACTTGTGTTTGAGACTCCACATCTTTAAGAATATTCACTGTAATGCTAAATGTATCATTCTACAAACTTCCTATGTTTGTAGCAGGTATATTTAAAGTCTGTCCCTATTTATCCCCCATCATTTTAGGTATTGTACAGATGTGATGCTCTGAGAGGTTGTGAGGTGGGAACACAGCTCATGAGCCTAACTCACCTGTGAAAGGACAGCTCATATATGACAACCATAGGGGTGTCTGTCAAGCAGTTGTGATTGTGCAACTGCTAGGACAGTTAATCAGATGTTTTCCATATCCGTGTTACCTATGATTATGAGAATGGCACATGTTTGTCTTGTAAAGCTAAGACACTGATAGAGGACATGTGCATAGTAGAGTACTGTTGCAGACATGTATGTTGAACTGCATGTGATATATTGACTTTATGACATTCAACTGTACAGTGTTCTGCTGGACAATAAGCACATTTATGACTGATACCTGTAGTCACATACACATATACCTGTGTTATGTCTCCCAAACCATTGACATCTCTGTAAGCAATGGCACTGTAACATAATAGCCTACATATGACTGTTGGACATCTTCCAGGTTATCACAGTGATGTCAAATCCCATTGTGCAATCAACATACTAATGTACAGTGCAGCTATATTAATACAGTATCAGTACTGATGCCCCTTTTGACACCCATTTATGTGTGCCATTGTCCAGACGTACTGCTGTAACAGGTTGAGAAGTATGATTGAGCAGCAAGACTGTAAATACAGTGTGCCATACTTACATTCAATAGAAATGTACACCAGGTATCCCCTGAGCACATGTATGTATACATATGTTCAGCTGGAAGGCACACAACTAATCAGATGGGTTTCAGGCAGCAAGGTAAATAGGTTGTACATGTTGCACATGTGTGTTATATCAGCGTCAGTGCATACAACAGATATATATGTGTACAGCTATTGGTGGTTGCATTGCCCTGACACTGATGTGGGTACTGAAGTAGGCATGATTATCAGGTATTAATCAGAGAAGTGTCCACCTGTGTTATGAGCCTCTGTTCATGCCTACCACTACCAGCTATCACAACACCTATATACAGTGGATATCACAAGTGCACACACCCCTGTTGGAATACCAGGTTTGTGTGCTGTATGACAATCAGACCACAGAAGATCATTTCATAATGTTTCTCATCTTGAATGTGACCCTAACCTGTCCAACTCCATTGCAATACAATCAAAGGTGTTTCTAGGAAGGTGAGCAACTATTGCCAAGTGAAGATGTGCCAGGATGTTAGAGCCTAGACCCAGATGGATAAATGATGTAACCATCTCAAGAGGTGCATACACAAGTTTAAGGGTGTGCAAACCCATTCAACTGGCTTATTGTACTGAGTATTATTTCCATATGTTTTTACAAACCAGATTATGTTTTCAATTGAATTGTACAGGCTATAGGTCACACTACAGGTGGGAATTGTTATGAAATGAGTTATTGTGGTGTCATGTCCCAATTGTACAAATGCCAGCAATACAAACTACATAATAGGTTGCTACATTGGCTGTACAGGGACACATAGCTGCAGGTAACAACTATGAAGCAAGTCCACCTATATTGGAGCAAGCAGGTATGTTCACAGGTGACATCCTGTAAGGCTGACTATGACTATGAGTCAGACATATCCACACTGCCAAGGACAATTGCAACCATGTCTGCACATATGTTGTAAGTCTCAGATGAAACAACACAATTCACCCTGTATTGGGGGTAATGAACACCTCATACACACACGTCATGGATATAGGCAACCTGCATCACACAGATTAGGTGGGAGCATCACCACCCTATCCATCACAGTCATACATGGAGATAGGCACATCAACCACACTCCTCCCCACAGCAAGGGTGAGCATGTACATATTACCTACTGATGGCAACAGCAGCATATCTCCATGGGGCATACTAACATCAGTGTCTGCCTCCTACATGAACTCAAGCATGTGCTCGGAGCTCCATCACATACCACAGTCAAACACAAACCTGCCACCATAAACACACTATCCACATGGAAAATGACTACTGTCAACCCTCTACACATAAATAAATGGAGGATAGAGGATTATACAATCAAGTGTCCAACACTGGGGGGAATAAGATAGCTTAGGTCCAGGACTGTAATGCAAGCTGCTATAGCCATGATAGCTTGGAGGTTTCTGGAGTAGTCTGGATTATTTACAAGTAATATCCACTGTTGATGTGCATTTTGACAACAGTATGAGGTCCTGTGACTCTTTTCTGTTCATGTCTTCTAGGTAACATGCAGAGTGCTCACCTACCAGCATTCTCTGTTGGGGAAACCGACATCATCACCTAATATGTGATTGGACATTATGCCCTGTCATGTAGACGGAGAGCAGTAGATGTGTGGGAGAGGACTGCCCTGTGGAACAGTGTGGTCCACAGGGTAAATGATGCTGGACTGCATAGCAGAACTTGCATGCATGTGCAGCATCGGGACACCAACCTCAAATGCCATTCCCATCAGTGGGCTGCTGCTGTAGCAAGGGACTGGCTAGACACAGGTGGGGGCCCAGCCATCCAGCTCCCACTGACACCCACCAAGGAGCACCTCACCACACTTGGCCCACACGCCAAATGCACAGGCCATGATGCTGAGGGAAGCATTGTGGAGGTGGGTTGCACTCACACACACACACACACACACACACACACACACACACACACACACACACACACACACTGGATGAGGAGCATGCATATAAGGTCCCAGTGGGGATTAGTACACTAAATTTATCAGACATACATGTATCTGTATTGTATCTGCATGCATGTGTCAGGTCTGATTGCAGTTGTGGATGGGGTTTTCTAATGCACAGAGGTGCACATCTATTGTGAGGACAGGACATTGTGTATTATTGCGGTTAGTACTGTAGATGTGCAGACATGCTGCAGCCATCCTATACCAAGGACACATGTGTGTCTGCTGATAATAACCCCCTCTCACATCTACTTAGGACCCTCTCGTCTTTATATGGGACAGCAGCCTGTAGCAGGTGGTTATTACATTGTTCTGTTGTTGCTTGGCAATACCCCAGGCCTGTGAAGTGCATGCAATTTACCATGCACACAACCATCACTAATAGCTATATTGTTTTATGTAATAGCTACATTGCTTGTTGTGCATGTTCACTTGTACTGGGGTTAACTGTATTGCATCACAGTGGTCACCACTGGGGCATGTCTGATATGAATTCAACATTCCTGTAGCATACCTCACAACTTGTCAGTGTCAAGACGTCTGGACAGAGGCCACTAAATTATGCTTGAGAAATGTTCTAAGGTAAAGGCATGCATGACACATTATTGGTATACAGTGGATATAAATTGTGTACACACCCCTCTTAAGATGCAAGGTGTTCCTGTTACATACCATTTAGGACCAGAATATGACAGACCACACCTCTTCCAGCCTTTAATGGGACCTATAACAGGTACAGTTCACTTGTAAAACCAAGCATCTGTACTCATGTATTGCACCTACAAGGGATGCCACCTGTGAGGTCGGCAGATGTCCTATCAGCATGATGTTTCAGTCAGGTATGATACCTCATGCTGCCATATGTGTCTGTACACTCACTGTGGCCCATTTGGCTAAATATAACATACATGGGCATTGTTAAGACACACAGACCACTTCCGACCATGTATAGGTTTCAAACATATGGATATTCCAGACACATCTGTACAGAGTCTGTACAATGGTTTAACCTGCTGCATGTGAGGCATATGCTGTCACCACACTGTACAACTTAATGGCAGAGGGAGGAGGTTACCAGCCGTGTATGGTATACACATCAAATGGTATAAGCCACACATGACATGATCCTCACAGACACACAAACAGTTGCCAGCATTAGGATCAAAACTCCTGCCTATCTCAGTGTTCCTACTATAGTTCTATGCAGTTATCAGATGTGCCACAAAGCTTATACATTTCCACCTCTTCAAAAGGTACTTCTAAGGTGGATGACATCAACAGGTCTACTACACTAGAGTGAAGGGAAGTGTAAAGGGTAGTACACAGGTCAAAAATGGTATGAACCAGATACTACATGATTCACATAAACAATTGTCAGTATTGGGATTAGAACTCCTGCCTATCAAGGTATTCCTACTTTAGTTCTATGCAGTTATGAGATGCGCCACAAATCTTATGCTTTTTCATCTCAACCAAAGGTACTTCTGAGGTGGATGACATCAACAGGTCTACTGAATTGGAGTGAAGGGAAGTGTAAAGGGTAGTACACAGGTCAAAAATGGTATGAGTCAGACAGTACATGATTCACACACACATACATACATAGTTGTCAGTATTAGGATTAGAACTCCTGCCTGTCCAGGTATTCCTACTATAGTGTTATGCAGTTACTGCATGATCTACAGATCTTACTGAATTTTCACATGGCCAAAGCTGCTGATAACTGCACAGCTGTGATAAGTATTACAGGTGGCAGACTAGCTGCCTTCTTTTCCACCTGTGCATCATGCTAGTTCTTTCTGGCTTGCACTTCAACTAGCATTATGACTTGGCACTTCACCAGGTTATTGTATCATGAAATGTGGCACACCTGTGAGCCGTCAGCAATACACGTTCATCACAGATGTTGCCCCAGTGCTTATGAGTTATGGCCACCCCTCCTGGCATGTTTGAAGGGCAGTTATCTGTGCTTTCACCCATTGACCTGGTGCACATGTCCATTCCGGGCACTGTTGCAACTGGCACATGTTCACAGACAACCCTCCCCTCTAAACTCCAAACACTCAGACCTGTAAGGGTTACCCATATATCACCAAATGTGGACATATGCACTCTCTAGCAAATAATGGACTAGCAGGTCAAGAGGATAAGATCAACACCTGCAGCACACCATGTGGAACATGTAGCTCACCACGACACCCACTTTGACTGCCATGACATACAGTGAAAAGCCACACACCTACCTTCTCAGAGGCACTCAATTGATATCTACCCAAACAGCACAGACCAGCAAAGCAGACACCCACTCAGACATGGTAACAGCTAAATATCAATCACATGCCAGCATCTAACGTATGACACAGCCAGTCATGTCACTCCACAATAACTATGAGCATCACTCCATATCTATGTGGGTGTGAATGAATTGGGGCACACCTCCCTGGACTACATGACAGGATACATGGTTGAACTCTCTGACTATGCAGTTCAGTACCACTGTCACCTAGAATAATGCTGCAGTACTATCAACAGATGGTTGACTGCAACATGGGCTTGCATGTTATGTGTCATTCTCAGGGGATCCAGGGCTTCCTGCCTGGGATGGCATGATTGACAGCACCCAATGATTTGCCATGGATGTCCTACATCTGTCACCGCTGGGTTGTCAGGTAATGGCTACATGTCTTGCCACCCCTATGGTGCCTTATTGGGCAGTGTTCCTAATGTTATTTTATTTTATTTACATTTGTTTACTGAGAAATTCCAACTGGACGAAGGTCCTTTTTTAGTGTCTGCCCGGGGAGAAAAGCTGTTATTACCACCATAACAGCTACACATGTATGCAATCTGAGGGTCATGCTACTCAACAGTGGACATCTGTCAGGATGCAATCACTCATAGCAGTTGGAGTGGAGGACACATGTCTGCTGCAGTGGAGAGGTCGTTCACAGCAGCAGACCTGCAGTATCAGAATATGACACATTCCACAGCTGTCAGCCCCCAAACATGGACCACACCACACCTCCACAGGTGGTATTGTTTCCATATTCATTATGGATAGAAACACCTCCAGGCAAGCATCCCATCATCATGCATTGGAGATACTTCCGGTACAACCGCCTTGGGGTAATGGTGCTATCCAGACCATAGACTGTTATGGGTCCACATCTTTGTCCCTAGACTGTCAATGCAAATTCCTCAACACCCTATCTAAACACAAGTGCTGTGAGTTACTGCACAAAGCTAATACCTATACTGAGACAACATATATTGGCCATACTCTAGGCAACCCATTCAGTGCCAGCTTTACCCCTCTCTCCCCCAAGTGAAGTGCTGAGTGAATGTGTTCTCACATGCTGTATCCTATGTCCATTCTATGCATCTGTGTGTCATCAGATGTGGCCATGCAGCAGGGACACAGGGTATGGCAGTGTGGTGACATATCTACCATGTCATAGGCAGGGTACAGTATGTGCATGGTAATTCCCGGTCTTTAACACAGTGATTGCATATGGCTGAGATTATAGGGCTGCGGGTTGTACTTAGGTACATGTTGCTGTACAACATCTTTTTAGAATGGTACATGTTCTGGTTTGAACACACCTCCGATTGCTAATAACCACAGCCACAGGTGATATTCATCAACTAAACACACTGGGATTACTTTTCATTCACACTCACATGCACATGCACACACACACACACACACACACACACACACACACACACACACACACACACACACACACACACACACACACATGCACACACACACACACACACACACACACACACACACACACACACACACACACACACACACACACACACACACACACACACACACACACACACACGCACATTTGCCAGTACTGAGATCCATAGGTACATTGCTTCATAGGTGTGTAGTAGGTGAATGGGCCTGAAGGCTCTACAAGGCTAGCCGAAGGGAATACCTTGGAATCAGGCCACATGACAGTAGTCCCCAGTGTGGCTCAGGTGTAATCAATGGAGTGGTCCCCAAGGGTGGGTATTGTATTCACCATCCACTCATCCAGGTTTCTATTGTGGGTGGCCAGTGATGTGCACTGCTTCCCATGTATGTAATCTATATTCCATAACATGGACAGTGTCTGGGTTGTGTGCATGTCCCACATGCATGCTCTTTGACATGTGGAAGTGTACTTCAGGTCTCTGGGGCATGTTGGGTGGACAGATTGGCATCTTCTGATGTAGCATTCCTGACCTCATTTGGTGAGACTTGGCTATGTAACTGAGGTTGTGATTGCACCTACATTGACAGTATGATATGGGTATTCAGTGCAGTTAGTGGTGTCTGTCCATACAGGGCATGTGTATAATGTATGGTATTCCCTTTGTGGGGTACGTTTGCAGACTCCACAGTTGTTGCAGCCATCCAGTGGGGAACATGGCAAAAGGGCTACTGTACACAGTTATTTGGATACTGAGGGGATGGAACAGGGTGCCATGTCCTTTTACTTGCTGGATAACACACACTCAGTCAGGAGATGTAACACATTAAAATTCTTTCTGATGTCAGTGGCACTGTTGTGGTCAACAGGCATGTAGTCCACTGCTATCACACAGTGGGTACTATCTGTGAGGCAATATGCAGGGCAACTACCAATATAGTGGTTGTTGCCTAGCCAAGTGTGTTTTGTGTATGATACATGGGTGGACAGTGGTCTCTGAGTAATAGAAGGGTTGCCTATATTGTTTAGTAATCCATACTGTCACATTTAGGGCTGTGGAGTGTCTATACCAACCTCTCCAGTGTTTGACATATGTTTGCCTTGTAATGTGGACAATGTGACATATACTAGCTTCTCAACATAATAATTTGACAAAACCCACCCGCAATGGATCCTGTTATTACACAATAACAGCCACCCCCCACACAGGATACTGATGACAGACACACACACACTTGCTAGTACTGAGATTCAAATCCCTACCTAGCTAGGTACTGCTACTACAGTGTAGCACATTTATCGCACGCACCACAGAACTCATAGGATGGATATTGTCACAAGCTACATCTAAACTGAGGAACATCACCAGCCCTTGTAAATACTGACAAACTAATATGCTACACTATGGTATTACACAGTTATCACAAGCACCACTGAGGTTATATGTTGGAGAGCTGTCCAATGGTATCTTTGAAGGTGAGTGACATCAACAGCAGTGTTAAAGGAGGGGTAAGGGGAGAGTAGTAAGTGTGGATGTCCACAAAATCAGGTGTCATCGAAGGCACACACACACTCTCTCACATAAACACACACAGTTTCACAGTTTCCATTTAGTAATGTAGTGGGTGAGAGATTCCACAAAATATTTTACCCTATGCAAACATTTACATTTGTCAGGGATGAGGTTCAAACCTCTATCTAACAATCTTTTCAGACCATTATGTTACACATTTACCACATGACCACTTACTTTACATGGTTTAGGTTTGGCAACAGGTACTTCTAAGGTGGATGATATCTGCAGGACTGCTAAAGTCAGGTACTGAGATGTGTACTGGGTGTAAATGGGACCAAAATCTTTGCGGTACAGACATACATATGCACACACACAAACACTTGCCAGGGATGAGATTCAAACCCATACCTATGAAGTTATTGCTGCTACATTGTTCCACATTTATCGCATTTGGCATGGAGCTTATATGATGGAGATCTATGCCAAGGTATTTTTGAAGGAGAGTGACAGCAGCAGTGGTAAAGGAGGGGTAAGGGAAGTTTTGTAAGTGTGAATGACCACAAAATCAGGCCTCTACAAGGATACACACACTCTCTCACATTTATACAGTTGCTAGGATCGGAACTCCTACCTAACTAGTTTGCTACACTATAATATTATGCAGTTATAACATGTGCCATGGAACTTATATGTTGGAGATCTGTCCAAAGGTATCTTTGAAGGTGAGTCACATCAGCATCAGTGTTAAAGGAGGGGTACGGGAAGTGTTTTAAGTGTGAATAACCACAAAATCAGGTTTCTACAAGGATACACACACTTTCTCACACAAACACATTTACACAGTTGCCAGGATCAGAACTCCTACCTAACTAGTTTGCTACACTGGAGTATTACACAGTTATTGCATGCGCCATGAAGTGTACATGTTGGAGAGCTGCCCACAGGTATCTTTGAAGGTGTGTGACATCAGCAGCAGTGCTAAAGGAGGGGTAAGGGAAGAGTAGTAAGTGTGAATGTCCACAAAATCAGGTGTCATCAAAGACACTCACACTCTCTCACACAAACACACACAGTTTCACAGTTGCCATGTCTGGGATTAGAGCTCCTACCTAACTAGTATGCTACACTATGGTATTACACAGTTATCACAAGCACCACTGAGGTTATATGTTGGAGAGCTGTCCAATGGTATCTTTGAAGGTGAGTGACATCAGCGGCAGTGCTAAAGGAGGGGTAAGGGGAGAGTAGTAAGTGTGGATGTCCACAAAATCAGGTGACATCAAAGACACGCACACACTGTCTCACACAAACACACACAGTTTCACAGTTGCCATGTCTGGCATTAGAGCTCCTACCTAACTAGTATGCTACACTATGGTATTACGCAGTTATCACAAGTACCACTGAGGTTATATGTTGGAGAGCTGTCCAATGGTATCTTTGAAGGTGAGTGACATCAGCAGCAGTGCTAAAGGAGGGGTAAGGGAAGTGTAGTAAGTGTGAATGCCCACAAAATTAGGTGTCAACAAAGACACACACACACACACACACACACACACACACACACACACACACACACACACACACACACACACACACACACACACTTTCTCACATAAACAGACATATTATCACAGTTGCCAGGACCAGAATTAGAATTCCTACATAACTAGTTTGCTACACTACAGTATTACGCAGTTATCACGAGTGCCACATAGCTTATAGGGCTGTGATTTGGCCAAAGGGTTATTTCAAGGTGACTGACATCAGCAGGTGTGCTAAAGTAGGGCAATGGGAGGTGCAGTGAGTGTGAATAGCCTCAAAATCATTCATCACCATACATGCACACACACACACACACACACACACACACACACACACACACACACACACACACACACACACACACACACACTTTAACAGTTGCCATGTTTGTGATTAGAATTCCTACCTAACTAGTTTGCTACACACTAGTATTACACCGTTATCACATGCTCCACATACCTTATACAGCTGAGACTTGGCCAAAGGGTTATTTCAAGGTGACTGACATCAGCAGGAGTGCTAAAGTAGGGCAATGGGAGGTGTAGTGAGTGTGAATGGCCTCAAAATAATTCATCTCCAAAAACACACCCACACACACACACACACACACACACACACACACACACACACACACACACACACACACACAAAACTTTGGCAGGACTGAGTATACAAATGCTACATGAATACTGATTTGTATGATTGTGTTACACAGTTATCACAAGCACCACAGACACTATAGGGCTGAGGGCTACCAACAGGAATGTCTACAGTGATTGACATCAGCACATCATATGATCTTGGCCAGCTGGATGTGTAGTGGGTGGTACAGGCCTCATAATGGAATTCTCTCTGTCACTGTCTGTCTCTCTCTTCCCCAGAAATCCGTGTGTGTATGTTTGACATAGTGTGTTGCCCTTGGATATATATGAGTATTCCTATCCAATGTGTGTGTGAATCATAAGTGGTGTGCAGTCTGGTGTGTGTGCACAGACATCTGCGAATGACAGATATGTATAGTCCACTGTATTGTCAGACATGGGCTTCATTTTTCTAAGTGTAGGAACATGCCCAATATGACCTTCTATATTGAGTGTGTGAATCCCTTCCAAGTAGGGTTGTACTCCAGTCCAGAGTTTGGTGTTCTACACCTACAGCTAGCAACCTGTTTCTGCATGATATCTGTAGATAGGTTGACAATATGGAGTCACAATGGGTGACAGACAGGGGGATACTGTAACTATTACTGTCTGTGCTGCTTGTGTTACATGGTTGGTGTTAGCAGAGATATTCAGACATATGTACTCTTTTACACTGTGATGTATTATGTCATCAACTACTGACAGATATAATTATTTGCTCACAGTTATTTCCTGGAAATACAAGATGAATGAAGCTTAGTCCAGTATTGTGGTCCGCAGCCTACACATTCTTGCACACTCCTGCCATTCTGGAGGGGTAGCTGCAGACACTTGATGATGGGTCTGTGTAAATGGTCTAGCACCTTGGTACTATGGTGGCTGAGGATCCCCTTCTTGTACATATATTGACTTAACAAAATGGCCATATCCTGCTGAGGTCATACCTCTCAGCTGTACAGATTCACCCAGGTTATCCAGAGGCAGGGCTCATGTATCTGGTCAGTTCCCCTTCACATTGTAGTTTAAGAGCAGGTTTGTAGCCACTCATTATTGGGTTTGCAGGCAGGGGTAGTATAGGCACACATCAGATTTTCAGACTTCACACACTCTATGCTGCCCATGCTTCAACACCCCCCCACACTCTGTTATTCTATCCTCTTCCTAACATTATACGAGCGATATCTGAGAAGTATCCCTATAGTTTGCCCTTTACCCCAGTGGTATTGCAGTAGGACATGGGGGCATGCTACTGGGATTTGTCAACATGGCCTTGCATTTGTGTTCTGTTGACTGTGTTAGGTTGTTAGTTGGGACCCCATGAGATACCATACATTGGCACAATGGGTAAGGCACAAGCCTTTGACAGAGGACTGTAGGCCATTTTCTAGTGATGCAGGCCATCTTTAGCAGGCCAGTGCATTCTGTCGCTCCTACATTCCCAGGCTGTGAGCTAGTGGATTCTCCAGGGTGACAGGGTAAGTGTGTGAGGTGTTAATGGCAATAGTTCCTGTCCATATTGATCCATTGGTCTGGATGCAGGCAGGGTGCTACTTACATCTAGGGACACACCTGCATAGGACACCTCTTCAGCATGCTGTATTCTGTGGGTATTCCCATACAGAAGTGTGGTCATACTGCACTCATTCCCAATGGCAAGGATATGACCTGTGGCTGATGGTGGGGTGTGCTGAGTGCATGTGTAATATGGAAGCTACTTGCAGCTGACTCACAGATATACATGAGACATTCCCCTTATGCTGCCTTGTGCGGGAACATAGGCAGTCTCTCATTACTTCATAACTGTGCCTTTGGTGGTATGCCAGTGACTGGCCAGAATACATCAGTATTCCATACTACACAAACAACTAACGTGCTGCTAACCTGTATGTACAATTCCAAAGTTGTGTGCAATTGACAGCTACGTTTTATGCACTTTGTCTTGGGTACTTCCACCTGTGTACTGTGTGTATGTATGGGCCACATTCATGGCATGTCCATCTTTCAGACGGTGACAGATATTGACATCTGGATGGTTAGTATGGATGACTGCTGACATGGGTATTGCTGATAGGCATTGTGGTTGGCACTGCAGTTGTTGGAACATGGCCCTGTCAACCACAGTATTGCCCATAGGCCACCAAGACACAACCCTCCATGTCTATATGCTGACCACTTCCAGACAACATTGAACACACAACAACCTAACACACAGACCCCTGCATATTGTACACATGCAGTAATCTATCCTGTAGATTGGGCCAGCTCAGGTAATCTGTGCTCCACACACTTACAAGTTACTGCACTTCTACATAGGATTGTGTGGGGGGGCATACATGACGACTTTAAACATTTGCTATGATTGTACTGGTATTTCAGATACTCTGTTGGCTTCCATTTCATTTTGTATTCTGACTTATGCAGACTGGAGGCATATCAGTAGAGTACAATTCTTTCTTTATGGTCATCTACACCTGTCCTGCTGGCTGAGGCTGGTGGTGGGTATGTGAGCCTCACTGACATGCATGTGTGAGTCCTATGGACACACATTTGGGCCACCACATGTACTGCAGTGGGATTTGCCACGTTCTCTAGTACTGCCTAGTATGTTGACACCAGTATTTGTTATGGATTTCATGCTGCCCATATAGGTGTCCACTATCTGCTGACAACCCATTCAGCCACCCGATTCCCTTGCATGCTCACATCCATACCATAGATACAACTATTAGGACATACTACTCCATTTAGTAATTGATAGGAAGAGTGACTTACCTTCTGGCTGTGCCAATATTGAGGATGGTGCTGGAGGGCTGACTATGTCGGATGCAGATAGTACAATCCCTATACATGGTAAAGTACAGGTAGTGTCGTGTTTGGCATCCCTTTTACTACATGTGTGAGTCAGAGAGAGGTGTCATTCCCTGGGTCCCTACCGTGTCAGTGTTTCTGCTATGCATTGCCTCTTTGCCAAGGCCTGGGCATACTGAGCACACCTCCTTCTGCCTACATGTGCAGGTTTAGGTAATTCCTCTGTGCCTGTGATGGCCTTGGCAATGGTGGGGGGGGCTGTGTGGCCTTGCCCCGTGCTGTTCCTGCTTCAACTGTTTCCACAGGATCATCTTGTGTAGCATGGCACATACTATGAACATTTGTGTACATGTAGTTGGAGAGTACTGCAAGGCTCCACCGGGTATGTCCAGGCAGTGGAACCATGTCTTGAGCATCCCAAACACATGCTCTATTATGATTCTGTTTTGTGCATGTGTCTCATTATGGAGTTGTTGTTCAGGTGTGTGTACATTTCTGAGGGGTGTCATCAGCCACAGCTCCAGTGCATAGCCAGCATCTTCCACTAGGTGGCCATATGGGATGTCCTCACTGGCAAATGACTGGTTCAGTTGTGTTATATGCCATATGTGGGAGTCATGATAGCTTCTAGGGTACACACATTGAAGATAATGCCCTGGGCATTGCACATGACCTGCCAGTTGATGGAGGGGAAGCCCTTGCAGTTTATGTATACCCTACCCCACTCACCAGGTGGTGCTTTGATGTGCATGTGCGTGCAGTCTCTAGCACCCACTACCTCAAGGTATTCTGCTATTTGGTGGATGAGGCACATATTGCTGGTCAATGCCTCATGGGTGCTGAGAAAATATATGTACTCACCGGCATGTATTGACATGGCATCCAGGAACTGGAGGAGTACCCTGGATGCTGATGTCTGTGAGATCCCCATGATATCCCCAGTTGCCCTTTGGAAGGTACATGTGGCTAGTATTCTTAAGCCTACACATACCTTGGTATCCACTGGGATGGGTTCCCCTCTGTTGGTTGTGTGTGTGAGGTGGGACTGGTACAGCTCAACAGTTTGCTGTAGAATGTTCCTGTCCATCCTATAGCACTCCACTATTTCCAGTTCATGTAGCCCCTGGTAGGTTACCCTGGGTCTGTACACTCTTCTCCTCCTCCTCACTGTGGGATGGTTGTCAACATTCACATCCTCACTACCCTCAGCCTCTTGCACATATTGATGTATGAGAGTGACAGCAGCCCCTAGCATTTTGTTAGCTTTGTCAGGTAAATTTCCCCATCTGTGTACACCAGTGGTGTAGAGTTTGTGGGAAAAACCAGACTGAAAGGTTTTTATATAGTTTATAATAGTGTGCTGCACTGCTGCCTGTGTAATTGGCAGATTATGATACATTTCACCTGCAAACTATGCTAGCTGTCCTTAATTGCCTTCCTACTGCTGTTTTCCCTTCCCATTGCCTTCCCGTTTAAGCCCCAAGGCACGCCATGCATACCCAGTGCTCAGATGTGAACAGAGCTGCTATTTCCTGTTTTTTGTTTAAATCCTGGTGCATGGTGTGCACACCCGTTTAGGCAAAGTAAACACTGCTAGGCAACCTCAGACACACCCCCTTCCTTAGCTTTGCTTAGCTTTGTGCAAACACAGGCCACACAGCTCCAATTAGCTTATAGCATGCATGACACTCCCCCTTATGAGGTCATCTACCTCTTAGACTTCTACAATGGTGTTGCTGCACCTACATGGATGGGTGCAAGTTAACACTGAGAGTAAATCTGATTCAGTATCAAGCCCCTCATTTACATAAACCAGAATGCTAATTCATAGTTACCACACTCACACTGAGCCTTCCCCTTAGCAACCACTATTCCCTGGTATTGTTGTCTTATGCATGTCAAGATCAGCCAAAAAAAGTGTTTTTTTATAAAATTGCAACCATTTGTCATGCCAATGGCCATATATTTGGTCATTGGCATACCCACTACATTGAATACATGCTTTCAAGCTGTCATGCCTCCATTTTGTAATTTGCAGAAATGTATTCGGTTAGTAACTAAATGCATTTCCGCAGGTTACACAGACACCTGCCTGCTTCCTGGATCGCTAATTCACCTCATTTGCATTGTTTTCACCAGCAGTGAGGTAATTACCATATAATTACCATATAGCAATGGCGTCCATGCAGGAATAGTGTAGGAGCGCTTGTGCATGTCCTGGGAGCTCGTTCCTAGATCACTTGGTGACCATAGTGTGTGCAGTAGCTCTTGCAATATTCCTGCACTCTGTATAGAGCTTGCTGAATCCGGGGGAAAGTGTTTTACAATTGTGTCACCTCCCCGTTTCAGTTCAGCAGCAGACACTATTCTAGAGCTAGAAGTTTTTGTACTGTCTTGAAACAGAAATAATTACTAGGTTTCAAATGTAAAAGCATTTTATTGTTTTATAACTTCCAAATTCTTCAAACTTCTAAGCTATATATACTTCTCACACAGAGATCTTAAAATCCTGTTAGTATCTGTTTAGCCTGGGAACTGAAGACAGGTGACAGAGTGATGTCGTCCAAGCAGTAATGTTTGCTATTAATTTAAGAACTCACTCAGAGAGAGACTAGGCATTTTGTATCTTGTCTTGGACCTAGAAACATCCACTCAGCACTTCTGCCTGAGTATTGTCTGTAAGTAAGACTTAGGGCATAGTGTCTCTCTTAGATATAGATAGGAATATAATAAAGATTGGTTTAGATGTTTTTGTATTTATTTGAGACTGTCCTGCAATGTTGTTTTAAAATATTTCCTGTGATTCTAAACTCTGAAGTAACTGTGTTTGTGTACTGAGTATTATCTTGTTCTTTTATTATTTAGTATTAAATATATTTAAACCTATCTCTGTGGCTGATATTTGTGATACATATTTAAGTTCTTAGAATACTAGCATATGTATTTGGTGACACTGTACAGGCCACTCCTAAATAGCCTTGCAAATCTTGGTCAAAACTACCATTTGGATAATAGTAACATTACACAGTCTGATTTGACACCCTTTGTAAGGGCCTTATAGTAGCTGATAAGTAAGGGTGGCTAGTGGCAGCTGGTACTACCTTATAGTCTGGGAAGAAGGAGGCATAGCTAGTAAACCTGCGCCAGCCTTTCCCATGTGTGTGTCTGTGCGTGTGTGTTTGTATATCAATCAAATCTCAACATGTGTGTGTGAGCTACTTTGGCAGGGACACAAAGCACTGGTTGGATAGAGAGGGTGCCGGAGGTCTTAGCTTGGCCACTCAGCTGAGATCTTAACCATATAGCTGTGCCAGTGGGGAGTCTTACTGGGGATCTGGAGAAAGATGGAGAAACCAGCCCCAGACTGACTGTGATCTCTATGTGCTCTTAAGGGAACTTGCACTTTGCTGTGTGTATGTAATTGCAATCCTCCCATTGTGTACATCCCTCACTGTTGCCAGTGGTGAGGACTGAGGCTCCCTGATTACTGGGCCAGTGCAGAGGCATCACAGGTAGTTGCTGCTACAGCAGCACTGTATTCTTCATGTGATAGGTAGTTGCCACTACAGCAGTCCTGTGCTCTTCTAGGTTTTCTGCTGCTGATGATAACAATTTCTGATGGTAAACTTCAATCCAGGGAAGACTGACTGAATGAAAATATTACTTCATGCTGTTCCTGCCAACTATCACATTGTTATGAGGATCCAGTCTGCAGAAAGGGGTATTAATTTATACATGGGATGTTTTTAAACTAAACTTTCTCAGTAAAACCTGTCTTCTGTTAGAATGATGTGGAGGTGTGAGCTTTGATTTTGTGTGTGAGGCTGGAGGTAGATTTGGAAAGGATTACTTTGCATATTTAGTGTTGAGGAGTACAACAGCTTCCTTGTGCTGTATTAGCTGGGATCAGATTCTTTGCCCTTGTTGCCCCTCATTATGATCTTCCTCCTTAGATGAAGTGCTACTTTAGGCACATCCTGCCCAAATACAGTCGTCTGTGTAGTGCTACCTCACTGCAGTATTTCCTGCTGCCTTCATTTAATACCTTACTTCATCCATAAAAAATATGGACTGGGGGACTCAAAAGTAAAAACACACACAAACTTAAAATGAAGCCAGAATGGACCTGCTGTAAATAATTTAAGCTCAGATTAGTATTCCTTCTGTAACTTTAATTAAATACGCTGCCCTGGGTGCAAAATCATCATTATGAGAGTCCAATCAAGACAAAATGAAGTGTAGAAGAAAAAAAAATATTTCAATGCATTGACTGCATGGCAGCTTACTTAATATCTAGATGGAAACAAAAAGATTGTGAGGCATGAAAAAATAAATTACTTTTTAAATACATTACTGGAATGCCAGTCAAAATCAAGTACAAGAAAAACAAAACAAGCAGCACTCAACTCAAACCACTTCTCCTTACACTGCAGTTCTAAATATAATTTATTTTCAGCTTTATTAAAGTACCAAGTAACATGCTGAAAGTAGCAATCTCTGTGATACCCCCACTTGTAAAAATGTTTCTTATCCAAAAAAGACCTGCTGCCTGACAACAACTATCTACTTGTTTCATGGGGAAAACATGATCAAAGTAAAAAATGAAAAGCAAACAAGAACCAAGCTCAAGATAACATTCCTTAAAGGATTACTGCACAGGTTATGGACCACACATGATAGAGTGGCATTTTGTTTAGTTTACAGGTAAAGCCTGCAAAGATGACAGCAAGTCTCCAACAAATGTAATGAGTTTCTTAAAATAATGTAATCCTGTCCTTTATTACAAATACTGTCATATGCATTTCAATACCCAAGGCTTATATGTTATCTAGTTATGTAAGTATTCTCTGCATGGCAACAACAGAAAGGCTTTCAATGTTGGCAATTCGTTAACCATATGCTTATTAAAGCTTACCTGCATCTTACAATCTCAGACAAGCTTACCTGATAGTCATTAAAGCATTGCTACTTAAACACAGAGCAACAGGCACTTTCTGAATAATAATAAGCATAAACCAACAGTATAAAAATATGACAGAAACCAGAACATTCTGCAAAATCAAGGACAGATGAAAAGCCACTGTAGTACTCGTGTCTACCTTGGATGGGGGATAATCCGCACATTTACTACTTCTTGCTTTGCTTGGACACATCCAGAGTCACTACATGGGGGAGTGGGGTGCAACAAGTATGTCACAATTTGAAATGTCTCTGGCTGACTGATGGCCCTGACACATTTGTCATACCTCTCAACCTCCGAGCAAGAAATATGGATAAAGCCATACACAAAAGTGGGACAAAGGCCCTACAATAAGGACAATTTTTAAATATTGCTCTTATAAACTTAGAAAGATAATAGAATAGTAGGTCTTGCATTAGTATGAGTTTTCTGAAGGATATGAAATCTGAAACTCAAATGTCTGTCATATTGTCTAACTTCAGTTAATGATTTGCCACTAATTTGCCAAAAACACACAATTTTATGAAAAACGGACCAAAAATGTGATACAAAATATAAAATAGCCACACAATACAGCCGGGAACCTGTCAAAGAAGGGACACTTTTTTAATATTAGTACTGTTAACTTGAGCAGCTGACAAAATACGAGAATCTACATGCATTTCTGAAATAAAAGTAATCTACAACTCTGAGCATTACAATTACTTATTAATTGTAAACCCTCCATGTTTTCTTCCACAATTGCCATTTTGCGGAGGGATTATTAGGGGAAGAGCAACATTTTGAGCCAAAATCGGGAACAGTTGAGAGGTTTGGATATCCCTAATTCTATAAAGCAATTTATTTGCATGTGCCTCTCAACCTGTTAATGCAGGAAATCTGGACAAGGCCAAATATATTGGGGGAACATATAAACAGTACTAAAAATTGCTCTTGTGTAAACTGAGACAGTTGACAGAATAACAGGTCTTGCTTTAGCATGCATTTTACTGAAGGTTATGAAGTCTGAAACTCAGTGTCTGTCATTATTTAGTGTCTTAATTCCTAAATGATTTGCCAGAAAAAACACTAATTTTATTAGGAACAAACCAAAAATAAGAAGCAAAAATCTATTCATTCTGTGAAAATCTGTACAGTTGAGAAGTATAGTTCAGCTGGGGCTATCTTTGAGTTTGCAGCCCTTCCCCCTCACAAAATAATGGTCGAATGGAGCCTCCCCCCTGCAGCTATTCCAATGAACCATTAGTGGGCTATTTCACCCCATTTACCATAAACACTAATGTGCAAACTGCTTTACTTCTACGATGATTTGGACTTCAATTGAAAGTTTTATTTTGCATTTTACAGCACAAACACTAAGACATCTGCTAAACCAAGCAATGCAGTCACACAATGAAAACAGACTTAGCATTAAAACTTCTCTGCCCTTGAAACTCACATTCATTGAAACAGCATTGAAACTCACATTCAAAGAAAATACATTTGGCTAGTGGCAGATGAAGATGAACTTTGGGCTATTTTCAAATGATAGGCACCTTGCACACAAAACATACATGTGTTTTGTGATGCACCTTCCTGATTGCATTAAATTATATTCCTTGTATAATACAATACAGTTGTTAGAGGGTGTTCTAAATTTATTGTTTTGAACATTTTTCCAGTAAACAACGAAACAAAATGCATGCACCAATAATGACAATGATGCCCAATTGAGAACATTTCCATCATAAAGGTCTACTCAAACTTCTACAATCCACAAATATCAGTAAATATGCACAATTTCTGCAGAAGTAAAAGTCATCTAAATAATTCCACATTAAAAAGATCTGTAACTAATGAAGAAGTTGCTGCTAGCAAACAACTTTATACTTAATTGTTTCATCTACAAATAAAGTGCCTGTTGCCCTTGAGGAATAAATTGCCTATATTACATTAAAAAAATGGTAAGCTAGTAATATTGCAATAGGGAATGGATGACAAATAAAGGACAGATTCATAGTTACTAGGTATCTTCGCTAAAGAGGACATTCTCAAGACGGCAGCATCCACCCTGTATACAGCAAAGTACAATATCAGCAATGCATCTACATACTGTGGGAGTAGAACCCACAGCCTTCTGCATCAAAAAGTAAATACACTACCTGTTGTGCTATTAACAACACAGTCTCAGCATAAGCAGCACTAAACTTCTCTTCCCCTGCACCTCCCTGCTTCTTGTAAAATCTACTCGACACTCAGCTGTATCTCTCAACTTTGCAGTACAAGAAATCTGGAAAAAGCCAAAATGTATTGGGGAGCGACAAAAGCCAGGGACACATTTTAAATATTGCTTGTATAATCTTGGAAAGTTGCTAGAATAAAATTCTGTGTTACCACCATGCATTTCACTGCCAGGTAGGACCCTGTGCAAAACAGTCAGAGAAACATACCACTATGCCAAATCAGCTGTTTTGTGAAAGAGAGGAAGACTGAAACTTAAATGGCTTCCATTTAGTGAATTCAGTTCTCCCCATAGCTGTCAACCTGTTCGCACAAAACACCTGGACAAAGCCAGCAATGGGGGAATACAGCCCTCAAACATATTCAGTGAATTCAGTTCTCACCATAGCTCTCAACCTTAGCACACAAAAACCTGGACGAAGCCAATAATGGGGGAATACAGCCCTCAAACATATTCAGTGAGTTCAGTTCTCACCATAGCTCTCAACCTTAGTACAAAAAAACCTGGACAAAGCCAATAATGGGGGAATACAGTCCCAAAACAGGGACAAGTTTCAAATATTCATCTTAGAAAATTGCTAGAATAAAGGTTTTGTGTTACTATGCACTTTCTGAAGAATATGAAGTCTGAAATTCAAATGCTTGTCAATTTTATTTATTTAACATTTGTTAACCAGAAAAATCTTTCTTGGAACAAAAACAAATTTTCAGCAGAGGCCCAGGGACTAATACTGCAGACACATGCCTTTGTAACATGGGAGGACACCAGAGCAAACCCACGGAGAACATGCAGACTCCATACAGAAGGCACCCCAGACAAGAATCAAACCAGAGAAGCTTTTGCTGTGAAGCAACAATGCTACCACTTCACCATTAACTATTTAAGGAATTAAAAACTCAGAAACCACATATTTTACTAGGAAAAGAACAGAACAAAATATGAGGTAAAAATCTGCAAAACTTTCACAAATGGTGGTGAGTAGGGAATTCAGGCTCTTGTTACCTGCACCCAAGGTACAGGGCTCAAGCCTGAGGTATTCTCTAACCACCACCAGCAATCTCTCTAACTACCAGTATAAACCAACTGGGCATTTCACACACACACACACACACACACACACACACACACACACAATCCATAGCTTTCTCCTTTATCCCGAGTCTAGTAAACCCAGAGCTTCAGTATAATCCTGTGTTCGGAGGGGAATGCACACTTCCAGTTTCCCGTCTCGGCTCTTTTCCTGGGAACATTCCAAGACTGCTGACTCTGCAGTCTGATCCCCTTCCAGTCTATGCAGTTAGCACCACATAGACTTCTGGGGAATCAGCATTCTGCTTCCTTCTTCCTGAATCCGGACTAGTAAGGCAGCAGTCTGGATTCACTTTGTATGGAGGATTTGTAGGACTGTGCCATTGTGATTCACAGCTGGGGGGCTGCAGTCCTGCAGTTCGATATCATGAGGCACCATTTTGCTTAGTATATGTACAGTATGTATTACTGAATAACCATATAGAGAACCTGCTTGGTATATGTACAGTATGTATTACTGAATAGCTGTATAGAGAACCTGCTTAGTGTATGTACAGTATGTATTATTGAATAGCTGTATAGAGAACCTGCTTAGTAATAGGTACAGTATGTATTACTGAATAGCCGTATAGAGAACCTGCTTAGTGTATGTACAGTATGTATTACTGAATAGCCATATAAAGAACCTGCTTAGTGTATGTACAGTATGTATTAAGAATAGCAGTATCGGGAACCTGCTTAGTGTATGTACAGTATGTATTACTGAATAGCCTTATAGACAACCTGCTTAGTCTATGTACAGTATGTATTACTGAATAGCCTTATAGACAACCTGCTTAGTCTATGTACAGTGTGTATTAGGAATAGCATTATAGACAACCTGCTTAGTGTATGTACAGTGTGTATTACAACCTGCTTAGTCTATGTACAGTGTGTATTACAACCTGCTTAGTCTATGTACAGTGTGTATTACAACCTGCTTAGTGTATGTACAGTGTGTATTACAACCTGCTTAGTCTATGTACAGTGTGTATTACTGAATAGCTGTAAGGACCAGTAGCTTTGCTGTCTTCTCAGCTCTAGGAAGAACAATGATGGGAAAATAATGTCATTGCTTGAAGAATGAACAACACATCACTACAAGTCTACACAGAGAAATCAGTTCCTCTCTTGTCTTTCTACGTGTAAGATGCCAGTACAGCTAAACGTTATTCTGATTCCTACTTACCCATCTAATAAGTGATGCAGGTAGACAGACATAACTGTAATATACTGCAAGCTGGCATTTGGCACAGCTTGCTAAGGGTTCACATAACATTTTAAACCAATTCTGACATAAAAACAGCTTTGCAGAAATGTCAAGGCAATTACTGCTGCCCTTCTGTTTTTCTGATGCTCCTACCTTCAAACATTTTATATCCACCTACTTCTAATCTGTACTATTGCAACCGAAAAGGTAGGAAAAAAAGAGAAAACCTTTATCTTTCAGCAGAAGAAAATGAATTATGCACAGAAAGGCACAGCAAGTGAATATCAAGTCCTGAACTGCATCACTCATTGATTCTTTGCTGACCAGAACCAGTAATCAAAACAAAAACAGACTATCCCAAGATAATGTACACTAAAGTACAAAGTGAATATAGCAAGCTCTTCTTTCAAACAACCATTCCACGTGGGACACACACAAAAGAAAGCTGAAACCTTCACAGAAAGAGAAAGAATGGGATGTAATTTGTGAAAGAACCCTGCCCACTGCACTGCATTTGTATTCACACCTGCATTATCAGATTCTCACAGACAGGCCATCAATATCCCATTAAAGATTTATTTTACTTCAAGGTGTTTGTTTGTAAATTTTAATATAGAATTTTAAGGAAGTACTGCAGCTGTATGCTGGTTTGAAATTATGTCAGTTCTGTGATCATGAACGTACTTAAGTTTGCTTAAGTAATGCCTCAATCCCTACCCTCCACCCCCAGAATTATACATCATATACCTTATTAAGACTTATTGGGAATGCTATTGTGCAACCACCTGTCACATAGATGCAGCCAACACATCTGTCCCCAAGTCACTGACTCTGACAGGTGGTCATGTACCTGACTCATCAACGCATTCACACTGTAAACACATCAAAGGTGTCAAGTACAACTTCTAGTATGATGACATTAACTTAAGGCACATAACCTTTGTCACCTATCAGGTGGGCTGTAGAGCTGTCTGGGTTGTGGTGCATGTGGTGTTGATACATAGTTTTAGTGATTGATACATAGTTTTAGTGACCCAATTCGTGATTCACTTGCAGCCATTTGGGTCTATTGCATGTATATCATTTGTGCAATTGTAATCTCTGTGGATACATTCAGTCACTGGGATCTCTACCACATATGGAGCTTCTGACATATTGCTTAATCATGTTTTCTGTGTTTGTACATCCCCATATTATCTGGATATGGACATATTGCTTAATTATTTTTTCTGTGTTTGTACACCCTAGGTTGTCAATCTTCTGACATATTGCTTAATTGTATTTTCTGTGGTTTTACACCTCATGTTATGCCTTTTAAGGAAAGCTTGATTTAGGCTGGTGGGTGGTATGAACCCACTAAGTCTGATTCATGTACTGACGCCTAACATAGCCAAGCAGAGAGCACTGCAGATACTCAAAGCTAAGGTGCATGTAGGAGTTGAAGAAGTACAGGGTGTTTGCAAAGGACCACAGACTCAAGGTTAGGCCGAGGAAACAACCTAAAGATCTGTGCAGTGCTGTCTGGTCTTATATTTATAAAGATTTTTATCTATAGGTTGTATAGGTTTATCACATGTTTTCTGCCTGCCCTAAATGAGTTTCTAGGAAAGAAGTTAATGTTTTTTTTTTAACTTTGTCACTTAAGATGTACATAGGAGACCAGTCTTTTTGTCCACACAGAAGGTGCAAGAATAGCTTGATACTCTATTGAGGAAACTTATCTATATGTATCTGGCCTTAAACTCACAACGATTGGCTGATTCTGCTAAAGCAGGAATCAGTTATATAGTTAAACTGCATCAGCAGTCATTTGGCTTCTATTCTCATGTACTGAGCAATACGGAATGCTGAGGGAAATTATACCACATAATTATACATTTAATTTTTGTTCTTTAATTTGCTATGGTAGCATTTAATTAAACATTTATTTTTATTTCATTTGCTACTGGAAGCGTATAGTCATTCAACTGCACAATTGTTACTTTTAACATGGGATCAATACAGCTTCAGCTTTCTACCACAGTTACCACAGAGTGCAAACCTTCTTCCCATAACTATGAATTATTTTCTTCACATATAAAAGACATTACTACAAATCTTGTCTAATCTATATTATATCCTAAAAGATGTTCTCACATTAAGGGCTGCTGTAAAAAGGCTCTGTTTCTGCAATGCATTATTTTGTGTTACAGAGACACATTAGCTGCAATGAGGAAAGACTTCATTATTGGCTAATTTTCATGTTTATAAATTGCTGTTAACCAGTGCAAAACAGCACTTTCTGCTGCAAATATTGGCAGCTGTTGCATGACTTTGGCAGAGCATCTCCCCTTTATTCTCATTCCCACACAAACACACACACGCACCACATACCCCATGCCTGTTTGTGAGTTGTCAGAATGTCCATGATGTCTCCTTTCATGTCTGCTCTGTCCTCAGAATTTGTGGATGATTAGAGTCATTAAAGGGACAATCCCAGTGTTTAAAGTCCGAGTTAAGCTGACAGAAGTCACACCCACTTCAACACGTCACTTTCATCCCCCCCCCACAGTATCATTTTACTTTTAAATATCCTGTAAATCCACAGTTCCATTAGCTCCCAGAATCAACTAATCTTTGGATTTGTGCTCCTGCCTGACTTACATTGGATAGGGGAACTATGCCCCCAGCTCCTGGCACATATTTAAAGTAAAGCTGTGCTAGGGAAAAAGGACATCAGTGTATACTAATTTTTAAATTTTGCATCACTCATGTTTCTACAGATGTACAAGCAGCATATTCATAAAAAAATAGTGCATTTGTCTAGTAGTATTCAGAAATCAGCACAGATCAAACTAGAAGCTGAAAAAGGAACAGAATAGTGCGCCTCCTAATGCTCCAACCTTCTGTCACACAGTCGTTTTCTATGGCATTACTAGCAGGCCAGAAAGTCACTACACCAGGCTAGTATTCAACAATCAGAATACAGTAAAACATGAAAGAAAGAGAAATATGGTTTCCACAACTGTTTGTCTGACTCAGATGCTTTCTATAGGTAGAAACCATGTCATAAAGTTGTTGTAGATGACCAGGATTCACAATTACCACAGAATAAAATATGAAATTAAAGAAACAAAAAACTATGTTTACTAATGTTTTTAAAAGCCTTGCATTACTGATGTGCTTTCTAGAGTAGCAGCAGGAGTCAGGTCATAAAATGAATGGCTCACAAGGATAGCTGCTATCAGTACAACTGCAGTTTGAGATGGAATGTGGCTAACACCTTTGAAACTTCCTTTAGGCACTCTTCCTCCACCCCCTCAGCCAAAGGTGAGCATGCTCAGAAAGGCAAACAAAACAAACATTCCATGGGACTGTCCCATTAAGTAATGTCAGACATTAGAGTTTCACGCTTATTATACAGAAACTGCACTTTGATGCTAAACCTGTTGCTCACCTACTCTGAGGTGATCTCTGCCTAACATATAAAGCTATGTCAAACCCAGAGCTGTTGGACATGCTACACCTAAAGAAATCCCAATCCCTCCGAGCTACACGCTCTAGGGACCTTAACCTTGTCACCACAATAAACAGGACAAGGTGGAGGGATAGATTCCTGTCCCAGAGACTTCCCATACTCTGAAACAGGCTACCCATCTATGTCAAGCAAAGTTCTTCATTAGCACTCTTCAAGAAAAATCTTGATGAGTGGATGGGAAATAGGAAATACACCCGGGGATCACTTCTGTGTCTCTGCTCGACAGTGGCACAGAAAAATAACTTTCTTGGGTGGCATAAGCCAGGGAACCTTGTTGGCTAGGCTTATGTAGGCCCTTGGGCCAATAGCCTAGTACCTACCTATGAACCTATGAACATTTTAAATTATTCTGTCACATTTCAGAAAAATCTCACCAAGTGTTCCTCCTGACTTTGTCCTGAAGCCTCCCTCTACATGAACACCCCTGTCCCTGCTCAATGTTGCCAATTTTACAGGATGAGACTGCTGTTTCCTCTTATAGGCATGTCTGTCAACTGTTAAGAGGTGCCCTGAGCTATGAGATTAAGAGGGATGCTTATAGGTACCCTGTCTCTCTCCCTTATAACTCACAAACTGTCACAATACTTCATTACTGCCTGAGATCCTTATTATATACAAAGAAAACATTTTATAAACTAATTTCTCAGCATAGCAGGTTAACTGTGCTGTTTCAATTGTTGAGGGTGCAAGGTTTGAAGCCCCCCGTTTCTAATTTAAATTTTTTTGTTTAAGTTTTATATATTATGTCATATCTTCCCTTGTGGCTAGCGGTGGTGCAGAGGAGTAATATCTTTTGTGGGAGGTGAGAGGGTTCAGGGTATTGACCTTTTTAGTGCCTTTATGGTGCGCTATTTATAGTATTCTTGGTGTCTAGTACCCCTCACTCCCGTGACGCATGTCATCTTTACTTTTTTTCTAGGTGCATTTCAGGCATGATACTGAAGAGATATCCCTGCTGGCTAGTGTTTTCCCTCTTGAGCACATCTTGTATAAATGCTGTTAAGGCAAGATAATGCAGCATCCCCCCCCCCCACACACACACACCTTAGCTACTCCATCATCATCCCCCCAGACATACACTCACACATCACCCCCCCCAGACATACACTCACACATCAAGACCCTCAGATAGACAAGTACACAGACACACACACACACACACACACACACACACACACACACACACACACACACACACGCACACACACGCACACACACGCACACACACCCACTTACATTACCTGTCTGTTAAACTCTCTGGCACTTAACTCTACCACGATGGGTGAACAGGAGTTTTGGCCATAAATGTCTTACTGCAAACAATTCTGGAAGAGAAAACATGACTAATTAGCATATTCCTCTCCTCCAGAAAGCCTCATTAGCATTTAGCATGGCCACAGAGATAGCCCACTACAGTGCTGTATGTCTTTGTGCTAAAGCACCGTAGCAGAGCTGTCTCTGTATACGGGAAAGTTGTCATGAGGTGTATACCTCATGGTACACTTTACAGTAACATTTCTGAAGTCACCCCTAATTTCCCATCTACTCTAATACACCAGCAAAAGCCGTAGAAAGAAAATTAGCTGTCTGTAAAATCATGTACTTATCTATGGGAAAGGTATAAAACTTATTGTCGCAATACTTAAGGTCCATGTTTAGTTATTATAATGTTATATAATATATAATATAATAATTAAATACAAAAACACTTATTTGAGACACGTCTTGCCACAATACATTAACTTTGAGAATATAACAAAACATTAGCTTACATTAGTTTACATTAGTTAGCACTTTGCTAGGAGCACAATTTCAGTAAATATCAGTCCATTTGTAAAGTTTACCTTGTTCCACATATACTTTACAAATGGACTGATATTTACTGAAATTGTGCACCTAGCAAGTTTACCTTGTTCCACATATATATGCCACTGTGGTACGGCTGTAGCGTTGTTACCTCACAGCAAGAGGTTCTCCCGTTCGATTCTCATCTGGGCTTGGGAGTGCCTTCTGTGTGGAGTCTGCATGTCCTCCCCATGGCTGGGTAGTGTTCGAAAGATATGCGTGCGTAAATGGGCGTGCCTTTGTTGAAGGTTGAGCGTTGAGCTGGCACCTCGGTGTTTCATAAAAACTCTACTGCCAATCATTAGCGGACCGGAGTTCCGCTGTGGCGACCCCTTACTGGGAAAAGCCAAAAGACAAACAACAACCTTGTTCCACATATAAGATTTCCCAGAAAATAACACAGTACAACACTAAGACCACTGAAGTGTACTTTAACAACCATTGGATCTTATTAACGAAACTAACTTAGAAAAATGTTTATTGTCCATCCTAGTTTAAGGGGATACATAATTATACCAGATGTTGCCACTAATTATTCAATCCCTCATTAATAAACACAGATCATGACATTATCATGTTTAACTTAAGAACTGTTACCAACAAGCTGGTAAATATCTCCTTTCATAATTATGCTTAATGTAACTAATAGATAGAAAAGCAGTCCTTGCTAACAGAGACTAGAACATAATGCTGAATAACCCTTGTAGTATACCAAAGGAACCTTGACTTAATTTTAATGACTTTAATGCTGCATCCCAAACTTTGCACCAGTAAAAATTAAATCTACTAGGAGCCAAAACAATAAGCTGGCATAGTGAAACTAAACACTCAACATACTATGCATTGTGTATTGGTTGGGGTGGCTGTCAAACTTCTACACATTCCATAGACTAACGAGCAGAGTCTGCAACACTGAGTCAGGGGAACCACCAGCCACAATGGAAATGATCTTAAATGCATGCCTGAGTGGCAGTTAAACAGAAAGGAGAATGGGGGTGGTGGAAACTAGCCTCCAGGTAAAACTATGTAAATGCATGCCTGAGTGGCAGTTAAACAGAAAGGAGAATGGGGGTGGTGGAAACTAGCCTCCAGGTAAAACTATGTAAATGTATGCCTGAGTGGCAGTTAAACAGAAAGAGGAATGGGGGTGGTGGAAACTAGCCTCCAGGTAAAACTATGTAAATGCATGCCTGAGTGGCACTTAAATATGATGTAGGGGAGGGAGACATGAGACACAGTAATGCAGTTAGGGCATGGTGAATGGGTCAACTGCCCTAGGTGCAAAGTTTTGGGGATGTGATTGTCTGATCCTGATTGCTCTTTACATATAAAGTTTTAAAAGATGGTATTGCATTTGCAGTCAAATATGAGCACTGTAGCTCTCCATGTGTAGTCTAAACTGTAGACTGTAAGATGTAGACATCTGTGTAGTGTCTGAAATATTGCTTAAAGTGGTGGAGAGTACTGCAGCTGTACAGGGTTATAATGACTTCTACACATTTAAACTAACCCGTGTCTCCGTCTTCATCCATGAGAGACTCACATCAAAGTTGGCTAAATAGCTTGATGCACTAAAGTGTCTTCATGTCCAAATCACTAACCGGAAGGCCCTTTATCATATAATGGCTAAAGTCTTGCAGTATTAAGCTCAATACCAATAGCATCTTCCTAGGTGATTTTATCTATCCATCTATTGACTGGGTAACCTACACCACCACTAATGCACAACTGCAGATTCTTGCACCTTGTCAGTCCAAATTCCCTGGAAAAATTAATCAGGCTACCCACTAGGAAAAACAACATCTTTGACCTTGTCCTTAACAATAAGTGGGCATGTTGCACTATCCATTTTGTATAATTGCCCCTTGTTATGGCTGCCCATAAAGCCATCTTATTTGAAATAAATATCAAAACAAGAGGTCCCACTACCCATGCTACCTTTAGAAATTTCTCTAAGATAAACCATCTACTCCTAAATGATACTTTGGCAAGCTTCAAATCCCCACCAAACCCTGGAAATTCTGCTGCTAATGTGGAATCGTACACCACTAAACTCTACCAGCATGTAAACTGCACAGATGCATCTGCACCATGTAGAAACAAACACAGCACAATTTCCAGAAACAACCCCAGGGTGGGGCTATAATGTCATTAACCAACTATAGCGTTGTCGCCTCACAGTAAGATGCTGTCAGGTTCGACTCTCAGTTAGAGCATCTTCTGCATGGAGACATGCATGAATGGGCGTACCTTCGTTGAAGATTGTGCGTCAAGGCTGGCAACTCGGTATGTAAAAATCAACTGCCAATCATTAGTGGACCAGAGTTCCGCTGTGGCGATCCCTAACCGGGAAAAGCCGAAAGTCACAACAACAACAATAAAAGGAAGAAAATATTGTTTGAAAGTAAGAAGAGTTTTTCCTAAAATAACATAACTCTCATCAGAGAATTAAACAAACAACTCAGCTGTCTGATTAAATCCACCAAAGCTACATTTCAGGCAAATATAGCCACCCAAGCTAAAGATAATCACAAGGCTTTGTTTAGTTATTTTTAAATTTTCAGGAGCACAACACAGCAATGTGCTGAGATGATTGTGAATGATGCTACTTACAACTGAGCTGAGGATATTGCTAACTTACTGAATGATAAATTCAGCTCAAACGTTATTCCTCTCTCTAGTCCATATATTCTATAGGAAATGCAGGAAAATGGCCTCCCTAGCTGTCACACATGATCAAGTCCTAAAAGTAATTTCAGAAGATGACAATATCCCTGGATGCATCCCGAATAGTCTGAAGAATGATTTAGTTACATCCCTAATAACACTGTTCACACTCAGCCTCAACACAGTGTTTGTACCAGAAGAGTGGGGGACAGCAATAGTCATTCCCCTGCACAAGGGAGGACCCTCTACAGATGTCAGCAATTACAGACCCATAATACATATGCAATGCAGTACATAATGGAGACTTTGCTAGCAACCTGAACAGTTATAGACTAGGTAATGGAGAGATTGATGCATCAACTGATTACGAAGCATTTGCACCACTGCCACATTTTTTTTCTAACAAAGAATAGGTCTTCCTAAATCAAAACATGCTGTGCTATTTCTGCTAACTACTGTTAGGGTTGATAAGGCTTGATTCTTAGGCACTGTTTTTTAATAAGTTCTTTGTATTTCATTTTCAAGATCATTATTTTCTTTCCTCAGTATGCAAATGATGGTACAGTTTTGGACAGTAAGCCTGAAACCAATACTGGAAACAAAACAAAACTTCAAACTACCTTCACCGTCACACAGCGGGGGGGACTAGTTAAACCTGATCATCCCCTCCATGTGTTGAATACTAAAGTATTAGTATTCTCAAAGGCTGCAACCTCACCTCGCCCACATAAACAGAAGAGTTTTGGATTAGGCAGTGCGACCGTTGAAAATGTTGATGGCTGTAAGTATGTTAGACTAAATGCTTATAAGAATTTGGATTTAAAACACTGCAAGGTAGTCTCTACAAAAGACAGCTACTAACTACTACCACATTCTTTTAAATGTCTTAATCCAAGAAAAGAGCAACATCAGCAGTAGTTGTTACCATGCCTTTTGCCAAATTCATTATCCTGCCAAAAATTCCTGATTAATCTTGGGACAGAATATTTGACTAATCTTGGGACAGAATATTTGACTCTAACTCTGTTCTGCTCTGCCTACCACAACCATTATGGATTCCTGATAATTGGTCATCTTATAATGGACCAACTCACAATTAGTTAATGTTTGAGTGATCTGATGCTGGCATATATATGAGAGGGGTAGTGAGAGGGCAAAGCCCCTAAATTGGAGGATGTTGGCATAGTCTTTCTCAAACTTGTTTTCAAATTATCATTTTAAGATCTAGGGGTCCTAAAAGTTGATCAAAATGGAGACTATGTAGATGTGACCCAGTCAATTAATAAGAAGACAAACCTTGAAAGCAAAGCAAAAGCAGTGCAACTTAAGTTAGTCTGTAAGATTTTATAAATCCATTGATTTTATGAAATGGTTTCTGCCAAAAGGCTTTATGCTCTGGATTTTACACCCAGCACGGTCATGCTCTATGTGCAACTTCTGTTGCTTCCGCACAGAATTCCCTTTCATCCACTTTGCACAACTGTAGGTTAGGGCTGCATTAAAAACTACATCAGAAACAAATAATATAATGGTTGTTATTCCAGTAAAACAATGATCCCTTTATCTTCACCTTCTATGATCACTAGTGTGATTATTTAGACCAGATCAGCCATAGTCTTTCCTTGGCTAGTACTATTTAAACACATCCTTGTCCCCTTCTTATCAGCTATCTTGGGTTAATTGCTATTCATCTCAGTTATTGTCCTGCTAAATGTTCTGCTTTACTTTTCTACCATATATGCACTGCTTACATATGCCAACCTTGAATCACTGACTTCAGCAAAGCTGATGAACTTTAGCAGCCCTACATTGTGTTGTATTATTAGCTGCTTTATACTACCAGCAGAAGCCGCTGTACGCCATTCACATTGGTAACATCTCATGCATACTACTGGGCAGAAAATATCAGGTTGCTAAACTACACAGATGTTTGCAAACTACTGTAACGTATGTTGTGCTGTACTGAGCAGTCAATGAGTGCTTCTCTCCAGTATTAATTTTAGGACAGATCAGGATATACTGTCTGTATGGCATAACAATGTCAGTATAGAGAACTTATCATTTCCACCACTGAGGGACATAAACAGAGGATGCCATTCCAGTCAATGAGTGTTTAGTGTAATGCAGTGTGAAGTGACTAGAACATTGAGCTGCTTTGTGTACCAGTCATTCAGACATGGACAGTGTAATAGCAGGTCACTATTTCCATAAAGAAGCTTGTGAAGATAAGGCACATAGCAAATTGGCACTGTGCATCTTACAAAGCATGGGATGCATGTGCAGGCAGAAAGACAAAACTTGGGAAGTTTGCAGCGATGTGAACTGTGCATGATTCCTCCAAGGGACTGGGATATGCCTTTGGGGGTATAGCAAAACAAACAGCAGAGGGTTTGTGCTACTGTAAAATATGTAAAACAGCACAATTTGTCCTCTTTATCCATTTAAAGATTGCAGACAGTGTCAGCAAGGGGTTATCATTCTAGGGGGCACATATTTCTGCAATTGTGTCCCTCACATGTCACAGGCATAGTGTGGATCCTAGGAGATGTGAGTAGTTTTTCAGATGAGGCAAATTCTACATAGCTGTGTTCTCCAGAATATATTGGTAGATGTGGCATCCAAACAGGAGTGTTCCTCCTTTCAAATGAGAGATACAATGCAGAGCTGTACATCCCTAGATGTACATGGTATACATGAAATCTGAGGAACTCTAATTTCAAAGTGGACAGAACATGCAGAATTGAACCCATTGATGTAAGGGGAAAAGAGGTGGCTGGGGTTTTTATTTGAAATGGTATCCTGAACCCCAACTTACATGGTCAGATTAAAAGTGACATTCAAGGACAGCAGAACACTTGTGTGTTTCTCCTAATAAAAACATGGGAAGCATCTAGTGGACTGCACAATCTACATAGACAGGAGATACAGCAGTCACATTCATGGTGAGGTGGTGAGGATATCTATCTGTGTCTGTTTATGACTTGTAAAGTCTTTATATGCCCACAGAGAGACTTAAACATGGGATTCCTCCCTTGGCTGATGATCCTTTTGTATGTGTTAACCTACTACATTAGCATGATAACATGACTTCATGCAGCCTTTACAGATTTCAGTCAGAGCATTTCACTGTGATGCACAACAAGACTGTACTATGCAGCATTTTGAAGAATCTGCCTGGATACAGCCATGGGGTGCTGGCTGTAGTGTGTTCCATAGCTTATAGCTGTCTGCTGAGAGTACCACTGCTTTTTACTGTTGGGTGCAGGGTTGAGAACTATCAATGGGGAAAGAGAATGAACTATGTTGGCCACCAACAATGAAGTGATAATTACAAATTAAAGTACAGTATATCTTTAGGTATCCTGCAAGGCTACACATGCATGCAGGGTATCATGCAATGCTGTCTTGTTCTTCAGCTACACATGCATGCAGGGTATCATGTGTTGCTGTCTTGTTCTTCGGCAATGCATTATGTGATGCTGCCTTGCTCTTTGGCTAGACATGCATGCAGGGTATTATGTGATGCTGTTTTGTTCTTTGGCTACGCATGCATGCAGGGTATCATGTGATGCTGTCTTGTTCTTTGGCTAGGCATGCATGCAGGGTATCATGTGATGCTGTCTTGTTCTTTGGCTAGGCATGCATGCAAGGTACCATGTGATGCTGTCTTGTTCTTCCTGCTGCAACCAGCATATGACTGTACTGTGACTGTTTTTTGGATGTCTCTGTGTGGTATATATATTTGCAATGTTGTAAACCGAAGAAATAGTAAGACATGGTGTCAGGAAATATATGGTATTAATTAAGACTGTGGCATCTAAAACAGAGTTCAGCCCTGAGATTTTGGCCTTGCTTTTTTAATGCCGCTAAAAATCATATTCAAAGATGAAAAATGGAATGTTGCGTCCACATTATGTTTCAGCTTTACACGAGCAGTCTGTTAGTGGATGTCTGGGTCCCATTTTTACATACAAATAATGATTTTATTTAAAAATTAGACTCTTTTAACAGACTCACAACTGACATTACACCTGCAAGTTTCCAGGCATGCACCTGCGAAGGGCCTGAAGTGCTGATCTGCTGTGCAGATTTTGAGCAGTGATCTACATTCATTGAATATTGATGTTAATTTAGTTTGTACATTACTGGAGCTGATTTTGAATAATAATGTGTTCTTATTTGAGGAATAGCTGTATTTACAGAAATGGGGTGTTGCCATCGGCACCCCATGTGTCAACTCATATGCAAATCTAGTAATGCATTTCTAGGAGGAGAATAACCTGACTGGGAGTCCACTATATAGGGGTGTTAGACATTATAGACGGTTTTCTGGGCAGCCACGGTGGTGCAGCGGTTAGCGTTGCTGCCTCACAGCAAGAGGTTCTCCGGTTTGATTCTCAGCTGGGGTGCCTTCTTTGCGGAATCTGCATGTCCTCCATGCGGTTGCATGGGTTTCCTCCGGGTGATCCGGTTTCCTCCCACATCCTAAAGACATGCTGTAGGTGGATTGGACATTCCAAATTGACCCTAGGTGTGAGTGTGTGAGTGTGTGTGTGTGTGTGTGTGTGTGTGTGTGTGTGTGTGTGTGTGTGTGTGTGTGTGTGTGTATGTTCTGTGGAAAGTCGGGAACTGGGCTGGCACCTCGGCACCATAAAACTCCACTGCCAGTCATGAGCAGACAGGTGATCCGCTGTGGCGACCCCTAACCGGGAAAAAGCTGAAAGAAGAAGAAGACATTATAGATGGTTTGCTGATGATGTCTTCATTTTTTGGGAGGGTGATGTTGAATCCCTCCTCCTATATGTTGAGTACCTAGAGTCCACCACAGAGTTTCTCTATTTTACAGTCGCCTACTCTCATTTACAAGTAGACTTTCCAGATGTGTCGCTGATTAGGAATATAACAGGAGGCGTCACCACTACATTATTTAGGAAGCCTTGTTGGCGTAACAGGCTCAGCCTATTGTATAGAGACAGCATGCATCCTGGACATGTATTTTCAAGTATAGTAAGAAGTCAGTTTATAAGCGTGTCCAGGATCTGTAATAATGAGAGTGATATGCTATGTGAATTTGATGCTCTGGAAAAAAGGTTTATTGATACAGGCTACAATAGTGCTACAGTTCGAGGGATATGGGATAGCCTCAATATTAATCAGTTGGATGACTGTGAGCCTAGTTCTGTAGAACAGAGTGTTACCATATCTGATATTAATCAGGATCGGTGGGTAATGACTGCTAATACCCTGAATTTGAGGGTTAGAGATAATGGTGTAACTAAGAAAAGAAAGGCAAGATGCCACACCCCCTTTATAGCCAATTTTACTAGTAATAATAATGTTATAAAAAGCATCATACAGAAACATTTGTCCATCTTAACGCTGGACACTGTAACAACTGGTTTAATTGGGGCTACACCTCACCTATCGGAGTAATAACAACCTTAAGCGGTTGCTATGTAATGAAAAGAAACGTGCTGTACAGTTAGGTCAATGAACTGGGACCTATCTGTGTAGGAATTGTAGTGTATGCAAAGTTTTGATGAGAGAACAAGCCTATAAACATCCTATTTAGCTTTTGAATTTATACTTAGATTCTATGCAGACTGTACCACTAGTTTTATAGTATATCTAGTGACTTGTGATTTATGTCCATGTTTCTACGTGGAGAAAACCACCCAATGCTTGAGGGACAGGGTACATAAACATTTGTCAGATATGAGGAAGGGGACATTAAGAATGCTTTGGCGAAACCATTTCTCTTTTACAGCATGTTTTTAAAAATGTGAGGGGTGATGACTGTAATAACTATCTGGAGCAGGTGGAGTTAAAGTGGGTAATTAGGATGCAAGCTTATAAGCATCCAGGTTTGAACAGTCAGGTTAATATTAAACCTGTTTTAAATGGGTGGAAGCTTAAGGTACACAGAAATTTGTAATGATTACTTTAAACATTGCATATGATGTCACTATTTTTTGGCACAATTTTTCTGTGCTCTGAGTGGTTGAATTTTAGTTTAAAAATGTTATGCTTTTAAAGCTTTTTATAGGATATGAAGAAGCTGTATGCAAAAGCGCTTGTCCTGTTTTGTCTGGAATATATTTTGTTACAAGTTTTTACTCCAAGTTTTATTAAAGCTGTGATTTCTGCCGTGGTTGTCCAGCTGGTATATGTTTTTTCATAAAACTGTAAAATAAGCAATACAGGCAGTATTCTGCAGTCAGAAAGAGGATGCTGCAAATTCAACTCATTTTCTGGTACTTTTGTCAGATAAGTGAAAGTTTTAAACTTGATCCTATGAGCTTGTTGTTGAAGATGAAAATAGAAAGTTCAAATGGTGGCCCGCTACTCAGTATAAAAAAACAATAAAATACAATTATTTCATCCAGGTCTTTCAACTCTTTCAAGCAGATGGGTAAAAGTGGAGGCAGGGACAGATTTTATTTTCCTGTGCTCAAAGATCTCTGTAGACTGCAGCTAAGAAATGCACTTGCTGTATAGTGGAAAAACTATGGTAAACTTGAATACGATTTTAAAGAAAAAAAACATCACACTGCCAGCAAAGGACCATATAGTCAAAGCCATAGTTTTCCAAAAAATAGTATAAATTGTAGGAGGTGAACTGTGGGAAAAGCTGTGTGCTGTAAAAATCTGTGCTTCTGAATTGCGGTGTTAAAGAAAACTTTTGAGAATTTTATGGAAATAAACCTAGTTTGTACTTTCAGCCGCATAATGCAAAGACAGGCTTCACTAGAGAAGACAGCGATGCTGGGAAAGAAATTGAAAATTATGACAGCCAAATGAAAACTGAATGGATACATATGTCATTCAGTACTATTTCAGTTAATGAAAATATAATGACTTGGAGGAAAAATGCAGTTGGGGACATTGATTGATGGTAGGGTCAAGTAATCAGAAATGAGGAATGTGCTCAGTGTATACAGATGATGTAGCTTATTGAACAGATGAACAAGGTATAGAGAAGTGAGGAGAAGGAGTAATCTGTGTCATGAAAACTATATATCAAGAACGAGAATGCCCTTTTTAAAGATTCTTACAAAGCTGACATGGAAGTCCATTCTCTTGCCATAATAATCAAGAAGCAAAGGTTGCATTCTGTGGAGAGGACTCACATATAAACAAAAAAAAAACATAACAGAGGTAGGGAAACAATCTGTTTGGCCAACACCAACATGCATAGAGAATAGAAGAAGATAAGTTAAAGAGGATATTAACACTTGAATAAATAAAACAATAAGCTATAATAGGACTCTTGATGGGAGATATGGTGGAAAAGGTAGCAGACTAGATAACAGGAACAACACACAAGAATAGGGCAGTATTTAAGTTATGTGAAAAAATTGCATATCCACAGATTTTTAATGAGGCATTGCCTAGTGAGAAAAGGTGAGAAGAATATAATAGTAATAGCTTAATAATATCCCTATGTGGAGAATTAACAGAGAGGAAAACAGAAACTGAAGGAAAGAAAATAGGATTACAAGGCATTACTGATGTTGTTAAAATGATATCTGATAAACTTAAGAAAACAGAAAGGAAGTTAGTTGGGACTGGGGGAAAGCTGGTGTTTTTGGTGATGTTATATGTGAAGAAGGCATTTACTAAGACAAATAAGTGGATTATATTTTATGAATGGTGACGGATTAAAGGGTACCTGAGGGCTCATACTCTGTAGTTTGGTAAATAAGAGGAAAATGAGTATCACAAAGGATCTTACATCATTATTGTCAAGTGGGTCATTAGTTTTTACACTAACTTAGACACCTTGATTAGAAGAATAATTAAGTACCAAAGACTAGAGTAGTATAAATAGGTCAATATTTGGGGGCAAATCTTCCAAGTTATGCATCTGCTTAGTTTGCAATTTTAAAAGGCAGAGGACTGATTCAAACAAGTTGTATATAATTTTAAGGGGAATAATGGAACAGAAAGACTAGAAATTAGTGGAAATAATACAATGTATAATATAGTTAGAGCTGAAAAGAAGGGTAGAAGAAGTAGAAGAAGAAGACATTTGGGGTTAACTATGAAAACCTATATCTGAACAGGAAAAATAGATGAGATACAATATTCATTTCCAAAAAATAAAATAAGTAGTATTTATAGCAAGGTATATTTGTTCTAGTAAATTATATATAAGTAGGCTATACTGATTGACATTGCATTCAGAAATTTGGTTGTATAGGTGTTTAAGGATATTCTGGGGCAACAGACTGAATCATATTAAGAGATAGGGGTTGTATTAGCCAGAATGAAAGAAAAGTATAACTAAATCATATTAAGAGGTGGGTAACATATCAGTCAGAATGAAATGAAGGTATGAATCTACTTTACTTAGGGGAACAGACTGAACCTTACCGATGAAGGGCTAGCTGATATATGAACTAGCAAAGGTGAAAGCTGTACATTTGCTTAATACTGTAGTGTTTTAATGTTATAACACCAAATATTAAGGCAGTTATTGAGGGAGGGGAAGAGTACCAATGGAGCTTATTAATACATTGATTAAATTAACCTGGACAGTATAGAGAACAAAACTACATGGTTTTATTTATGCAGTGGTTTTAGCACTGAGAAGGTTTGGAATTAGTAATTAGAACATTTTAGGATGGGGTACCAAAATGATTAGAAACATTATGCCAGTTTTCAGCCCTGATGTTTTAGTGAAAAATGAATACAGTAAAACATATTGATATTTATTTATTTATCTATTATTTATTTATTTGACATTTGTTGACCGGGAATGTAATAATGTTGAGATACAAGGTTCTGCTGTTTCGTGGGATTACAGAAAATATAAGGCAATTGGCTCTCCAAGACCATTTATACCTTGCCAGTAATTCCTCCCGCATTCTGTATCTTCATTTTCAGGAAGGGCAGAGCAGGTCAGTCCCTGAGAAAATTTATGGATATTCATCCAAGTTTAATTTAAAGGGTGCTAGGATGTCACTTTGTTTTACAAACAGGGGAAGTTTGTTCAAGATGTCATATCACACTGATTAACAAACTGATCTCTCTAGCATGCTTGTTTGTGTGCTGGTGGAGATTTAAGACCCTAGCTTTTATATTATAGAAGTATTTAACTTGTAAAGATACAGGAGATCTAGAAGGACATTAAAGGGATACCAATTCAAACCTTTCTTAGTAGCTTAGAGATGTCAGACCAACACTTTTCTTGGCTAGTAATCTCTGAGGCCTTTCTTGTTGCTTAATGTGGTTAAAAAGGTACATCTTAGAGGAGTCTAGTACATATTAATAGGTTTAATGAGGGTTGTATATAGGGGATTCTAACTTATTTTAATATGAATATGTTTAAAAGAAGGATTATTTGACTATGGATGTTATATGATGGTTGAAACAGAGGGAATTCTCAACCCAGGTTCCAAGATGCCTGACTACATTATCATTTGGAATGGGTATTATTTATAATTTACATTATACATTGAGGGAGAGAGTTGTTTATCACATGTGACAATATCAATGGGTATCCGAGGAAGATTTGACAGTAATTTCCATGTTTTAGTCATCTACAGACTTAATTAATAAAGGGTCCTGATCCCAAGTCTAGAGATTAGACAAACAGATGGCAAAAAACTGAGCTGTAGAGGTAAACCATTACTACCTTTATACTTTCTAAGGAGACACCTGCCACCTTGACCAATATGGGTATTTGGCTATCCACCTCTTTATGTATGGCTTTGCTCTTATGATATGTGACCTTCTCCAAGATGGTAAATAATGAACTGAGTTGGCAGGATCTCCAGTTGACAAAGCCAAACTGATATAGGTCTAGCTTGATAAGATTTTTGATATATCTTATTACATCAGATATGATGTATTCCATGGCTTTGCAAATTAGACTAGTTTCCGGGGTCTGTGGTAGGGCTACCCTTGTGTAGAGGTATGATCACTGCATTTCAATGTATTTCAGAGGCAAATCCTTCAAGTAAACTAAGGTTAAACAATTTAAGGAGGAGTTCCACAACATCACATTTGCCACTCCTTATTAAGCATCCAGATAAATTAAAATTTTCTGCACCATGGAAGTATTTTTATGGTCCTAGAGAGTACATTATATAGTTACACTTCTTTGAGGAGATTGCGATCACTGGTATTTTGAGCAAAAAATTAATATAGTATTTCATTTAGTGACAGTGTGTGTGTGTTTTTCTTTCAAGCTGGTGATGCACGTTTGAAGGGTTTTTGCCCTTTTCCCCTACAGTAGTGTAACTATGAAGTCGGGATATATAGTTTAGGGGTATGAAGGGTGCAAGGGGCTTTGCCATCCTCCGAAAAGTTTTTGTTACTGTTTTAAACTTTTTCATTGACAGTTTTCAGACTTTATCTATCAGAAAAACATCATATGAAATGGTGAGATTCAATGGAATGCAGGTTTTTTTGTGTCTTTCGGCTTTTCCCAGTTAGGGGTCACCACTCCGGTTCGCTAATGATTGGCAGTAGATTTTTACATACTGGCTTGCCGGGCCTAATGCACAACCTTCAATGAAGGAATGCCCATTCACGAATGTCGCTACACAGAAGACGCTCTAACTGAGAATCGAACGGGCAACGTCTGGAATGCAGGTAAACCATCATATTTAGTACATGTTCCTTTGTGATATTAAGAGGTGTAAGGGATTTAAGAATTTTTTGATTTAAAATAGTTGCTTCAGAAGTAAGGTTTGCTACAAATCTGCCTGTTAGTATAATTATATATTTACTGCCTCAGGTGGTGGTGCCATTTTGGATAGGTTTAGAACATTACTGGGTATTATTTCTTAGTTTCTTAATTTAAATAAAGGCTGCATAATTATCCTTGACTTCAGAAGTTAATTTAAGTTCATGATTTGCCTCACTAGTCCTGATAGTGGCATTTAGTGCCATACTGATATTCTGGATTCAGTCATTAATATGAAGAATTCTACATCTGTTGTACAACTAAAACTGTCATTTTCTCTTGTTGTTGAGTTTTATTTAAGTCAGTGGATAATCAGACTTTCTATTAGATTTGGAACTAGAATGGATGGCCAGGTGTAGATCCTTATGTATGTGAGTGGGAATAGGTCTCCATTGTATAAATAGCCGCTGTGCCATGTCAGGTCTAGTAATATTACAAGTAAATTTGGATTGGTCAGCATAGAGTGTGTGGAGATTTGTCCATTTGAAATCCCTGAATTCAAAATTGACTGAACGAATTTTAAAGATTTTAGAATAAAAGGTTGCAGGTTTATTCTCAGATTTAACCAGATATGGAAAAACCAGAAGGGGTGGTGCATGTAGTGTGATATTAGTTAGGACCAGGTCATGAATATCATAAAATCTAATTGGTTTGTAAATGATCTGTTTGAATGGATTTTTACTTAAGTCTAAGAACCTTTGGGTATGTTTGACTTTGGAGGTATAGGTACTTCAGCTTATTGATGGGTAATTGAAATCTGCTATTATAAAGACATTGCTGGTGATTGGAAGTTCCTCAAATACATTTAACATGCTGATACATACCAGAAACTTCTCCCTACAAAGATATCAACTACTAAGCCAGTTGTTGAAGCCAGTGTTATTTTCTTTTGTATATAGGTATCATTCTGAGCAAACAAAGGATTCCACTCAGGACCAGAGTCTTGACTGCTTTGCACACACACACATGGTAAGATCTATCATACCTTTATGCATGTCTGTCAGAGTTGTGTGTCTCAAGCCATTCACACCCATATGGACTACCACTAGGTTGAAATCATATTTGCCCAGCGAGAGGGGCTTTTGAGCCCTTGTGTTATCAAGGACTCTAGCACTAGAAAGATAACTACAAAGGTGTAATCCTGTCTTTGCTCAGTCTAGTGAGTGTGGAGTCAGTGTGCCTGACAATAGAGTCACTTCTTGCTCAGACATTACTGTTTTCATTGGTATAAGTCATTTTATCTAAAACTTAGCTTATCAAAACTCAGCTTATCTAAACACAACTTATCTAAAGTTATTTAATTTAAACCAGCAAAACTCAAGAAAAAACCCAGAACAAATGCTTTTTGCAGGGAGGCAAATTTATATTTAACAATACCACAGTCACACTACATGGGAAGAAGTGGACAAAACACTGGAAGTGCGCCTCCAGCTTGCACAGTACATCACACTGTAATAAAACAAACTGCAATATTATTAATTCTTCAATATGAAAATTTATACTGGTGATCAACAAATCATTTTACACTGTACAAAAACATTTGTTCTATTTTGCTGATTTAGATGAAATGAGTTTAGATAAGTTGTGTTTAAATAAGCTGAGTTTCAATACATTGAGTTTTAAAAAAACTAGCACACATTGCTTTTACTTATAGAATTTGATGTATTAAATGGTTTGGGGTCTACTCTTGGGGCAACCTTTTACTATATATGAGCATGGTGCTGAAGTGATGGTGAATATCTGCTGAGTCCTGGTTTTCTCAATCCAAGGAGGCTTTGGTAATGATTTTACAGTCTCAGCATGTCAGTTTAGTATGGTTGTGATGATGTGGGTGGTAGTGTATGACACTTGCAGGCCATCTTATTCAGTGAGATGGATGCCTCCAGATTGCATCATAGACATCTGCACCTCTCACATATTGAATTACTTATATCAAATAGAAGTTTATTGTTCATAGGTTCATAGGTTGATACTAGGCTATCTGCCCTAGGACATTTATAAGCCTAGCCAGAGTGTGTTTGGCTTTCGCCACCCTTTTAGATTATTTGACTGTGCCTCTGTATGGTAGGTCACAGAAGATAGCCCTTTTAAGGTTAGTTTACTGTGCCTCTGTCTAGTAGGGACACAGAAGAGATCCCAGGGGTAAACTTATGATCTCCCATCCACTCATTAAGATTTCTCTTGAAGAGGGTCATTGAGGGGCTCTGACTAACATGGATTGGGATTTTGTTCCAGAGTGAGGGGAGCCTCTGGGATATGAATCTGTCCCTCCAGCATGTCCTGTTTATTTCTGTGCTGAGGTTTAAGTACCTGCAGCGTGTAGCTCTAAGGGATTTGGATTTCCTGAGGTGGAGCATGTTCATTAGTTCTGGGTTGGACATGGCTTTATACGTCAGGCACAGATCGCCTCTGAGTAGGCAGTAAGCAACTGAGTAGAGCTGGAGTTTTTATAGCCTAACTGCGTAGGGCATCTGTTTGAGCCCTTGATCCTCTTGGTGAGGTACTTTTGGGGTATTTCCAGTTGCTGCAGGTGTCGGGTAAGGTACATCCCAAATGGGGCATTGTATTCAATTATGGGCCTGATGAGGGATGAGTAGAGGGGCACAATGACCTCTCTTGATCTAGATGTGAACCCTTTCGTGATAAGGTGGGCTATATAGAAGGTCTTTCTAACCACTTTGGCAACGTGATTGTCAAAGGAGAGATTGCTATCTACTTGGGTCCCCAAATCCCTAATTACTTCTTCCGTGCTTAATGGATTATCACCTATGTGGTAATTTGTGGGCACTTTTTTCTTCCCAAAGAGGATGACTATGCACTTTTTGGCATTTAGCTTTAGTCCATGACTCTGGCACCAGTTATCCATCTCTGTGAGACCCTTTTGGAGGATGCTTGTGTCAGTCAGCAAGTCGATTATGGCATCCAGTTTGCAGTCATATGCAAACTTGGTCAGCCATAGTCCTCCCATGTTAGCCCGTACCTCAGAGAAATATATACCGAACAAGAGCGGTCCCAGGACTGAGCCGTGTGGGATGCCGCTTGTAACTGGTTTAGAGTCTGACATGGCACCTGCAATTCTGACCATGTGGGTTCTATCCCTGAGTCAGTTTGCAACCCATCTTGTGACATAGGGGTTGATATTGTCTGTGAGCATAAGGCAATTCCTAGATTGTCTTAGAGTACCAAGCGATATAAGACTTACAACAAAAGTAGGTTTACTTTCCATTTTATCCAGCTAGATCTTGGATTTAGTTTACCCTACATACTCAAGATATATTGTTTATAGCTTGGTGCTAGGTGTAGAATGTAATATAAACTAGGTTAAACCACAACTAATTCTGAGCAGATAAGTTTGGTTTAACTTTGACACATGTACACGCATACAAACATAACGAGAGAACAACACAGCTGGTATAGCAACTACTGCAACATTAAGGAGTCTGTGCTTAACTGATACCAGTTAAGTAGCAGTCAAGAGCACTGCATGCAAGTGATAGCAGCCCAGCATGAATGCACTCAGTCTAAAAGAATACCTTAGCAATGAAATGGTCAAAAAGTAACTGATAGCCTCAAACAGCTATGAAAAGCTTTCAGCAGTACACCTAAAGTGAAATACTCAGAAAGCACATCAACCTACAGCCAGACACCCTACAAAGTTGTCCAGTCACTCTAAAGGTAACTTCTGAGAAGCACTAACTAGGTACTATGCAGCATCATCTACAGAGATGTTGCACAGAACACAGCAGTTTGGGAACTGTTGCAATATATAAAAATCTCAAAATTGAAACAACCAATCACAATACGCTTGCTACTAGGCCAGCAGTAAGTTGAGCTCCAAATGATCTTTTCTTTCTCAAGATGATTAATGACAATGTTCCAGGACAGCACCACACACTGTCAAAGTAAGATATGCTCAGTTAGCAATATGGATTAAAATCAGAATGAAAAACCGTGGTGTCAGGTGTTAAATAACAAATTAAGTAATTAAAACACACTTCTCATGTTTAAAGGGACTGAGGAAAGGAATCAAAACAAGTAAAAACAGGTCAAATCTGGTTCCATCAAGAAATCAGATGCATAGCTTATAGCACTTTAGCCAAAGGGAAAGCAATGGGCCACAAGCAGAGCAATAATGGTTCTACTGCAGTAGAACAACATACCACAATGTCCACTGCAAGAACGTAGACTGCAAAAGGCTGACAGGCAGAAAGTCAACAGTTGTACTACATCAACAACCTCAGGTGAGGTAATGCTCTCTTTCCCCAGGATTGCGTGATATTAGTATATATAACTAGCAGGGGGTATGGGGAGCACAGCATCACCATGCAGGGATTGGAGAGCTACCTGACTCCATTAAAAATGCTATTTTGTTTTTTTTTGGTTGCATGCAGCAAAGGTTTTGCTTGCTCATGTGCAGTTGAATGTTGCCATTTCAGTTGTTGACCTTTCTGTGGTCAACATTCTTGCTGTTGACATTGTGGTACATCAACAGGATGTAGTAATCCCATATATATATATATATATATATATATATATATATATATATATATATATATATATATATATATATATATATATATATATATATATATATATATACACACAAGTCAGTGCATTTCTTTGTGATGGTCCCAAGCCCAGATAAATGGCAAGGGTTGCGTCAGGAAGGGCAGCTGGCGTAAAACTTCGCCAAAACTTTTCACGCAGTCACCAGTTACTATTTACATACTGGATCGGTCGAGGCCTGGGTTAACAATGACTGCCACCAGTACTGTTAGCCAACAGGGTGCTGGCAGAAATTGGGCTACTGTTGGTCGAAGGAGGAGAATAGGTGGAAGGCATGGCCGAAGGCAGGAAGAGAGGAGAAAGTCTAGGACTGTGGTAGTGAGGGTCGGAACTTTGAATGTTGGTAGTATGACTGGTATAGGGAGACAGCTAGCTGATATGATGGACAGAAGGAAGGTTGGTATATTGTGTGTGCAAGAGACCAGATGGAAGGGGAGTAAGGCTGGGTGTATCGGCGGTGGGTTCAAATTGTTTTATCATGGTGTGGATGGGAGGAGAAATGGCATAGGAGTTATTCTGAAGGAACAGTATGCAAAAAGTGTTTTGGAGGTGAAAAGAGTGTCTGATAGAGTGATGTTTATGAAGATGGAAATTGATGGTGTAATGATGAATGTTGTTAGTGCATATGCTCCACAAGTTGGGTGTGCAATGGATGAGAAAGAAAAATTTTGGAGTGAATTGTATGAAGTGGTGATGACTGTACCCAAGGGTGAGAGAGTGGTGATTGGAGCAGATTTCAATGGGCATGTTGGGGAAGGGAACAGAGGGGATGAGGAAGTGATGGGTAGGTATGGTGTTAAATAAAGGAATACAGAAAGTCAGATGGTAGTGGATTTTGCGAAAAGGATGAACATGGCTGTGGTGAATACATATTTTGAAAGAGGGAGGAGCACAGGGTGACATACAAGGGCAGAGGAAGATGCACACAGGTGGATTATATCTTATGTAGGAGGGCCAGTTTGAAGGAGATTGGAGACTGTAAAGTGGTGACCGGAGAAAGTATAGTTAGGCAGCATAGGATGGTGGTTTGGTTTGTAGGATGACGTTGGTGATCAAGAAGAGGAGGAGGAGTGTGAGGGCAGCACCAAGGATCAAATGGTGGAAATTGAAAAAGGGTAATTGTGAGGTGGAGCTCAGGGATGAGTTAAGGCAGACAGTGGGTGGCAGTGAAGAGTTACCAAATAGCTGGGTAACTGCAGCAGACCGAGTAAGGGCTAGAAAGGAAGGACGACAAGGAGACATGGTGGTGGAATGAGGAAGTACAGGAAAGTATACAGAGAAAGAGGTTGGCAAAGAAGAAGTGGGATTGTCAGAGAGATGAAGAAAGTAGACAGGAGTATAAGGAGATGAGGTGCATGGCAAAGAGAGAGAGGTGGTGAAGGCTAAGGATAAGACATATGAAGAGTTGTATGAAAGGTTGGACACTAAGGAGGGAGAAAAGGACCTGTACTGATTGGCTAGCCAGAGGGACTGAGCTAGGAAAGATGTGCAGCAGGTAAAGGTGATAAAGGATAATGAGGGAAACATAATCACAAGCGAGGAGTGTGTGTTGTGGAGATGGAAAGAGTACTTTGAGGGGTTGATGAATGAACAGAATGAGAGGGAGAGAAGGTTGGATGATGTAAGGATAGTGAATCATGAAGTGCAATGGATTAGCAAGGAGGAAGTAAGGATAGCTATGAAGAAAATGAAGAATGGAAAGGCTATTGGCCCAGATGACATACCTGTGGAAGCATGGAGGTGTTTAGGTGAAATGGCAGTGGAGTTTTTAACCAGATTGTTTAATGAAATCTTGGAAAGTGAGAGGATGCCTGAGGAATGGAGAAAAAGTGTTTTGGTACCGATTTTTAAGAATAAGGGTGATGTGCAGAGCTGTAGTAACTACAGAGGGATTAAACTGATCAGTCACAGCATGAAGTTATGGGAAAGAGTAGTGGAAGCAAGGTTAAGAAGGGACGTGATGATTAGTGATCAGCAGTATGGTTTCATGCAGGGAAAGAGCACTACAGATGCGATCTATGCTCTGAGAGTGTTGATGGAGAAGTACAGAGAATGTCAGAAGGAGTTGCATTGTGTTTTTGTAGACTTAGAGAAAGCATATGACAGGGTGCCTAGAGAGGAGTTGTGGTATTGTATGAGGAAGTCAGGAGTGTCAGAAAAGTATGTAAGAGTGGTACAGAATATGTACGAGGGTAGTGTGACAGCGGTGAGGTCTGCGATGGGAGTGACGGATGCGTTTAAGGTGGAGGTGGGGTTACATCAAGGATCAGCTCTGAGCCCTTTCTTATTTGCAATGGTGATGGACAGGTTGACAGACGAGATCAGACAGGAGTCCCCGTGGACTATGATGTTTGCAGATGACATTGTGATCTGTAGTGAGAGTAGGGAACAGGTGGAGGAGACCCTGGAGAGGTGGAGATATGCTTTAGAGAGGACAGGAATGAATGTCAGCAGAGAATAAATGTGTGTAAATGAGTGGGAGGGTAGAGGAATGGTGAGGATGCAGGGAGTAGAGTTGGTAAAGGTGGATGAGTTTAAGTACTTGGAATCAACAGTTCAGAGTAATGGTGAGTGTGGAAGAGAGGTGAAGAAGAGAGTACAGACAGGGTGGAATGGGTGGAGAAGAGTGTCAGGAGTGATTTGTGACAGATGGGTACCAATAAGAGTGAAAGGGAAGGTCTACAAGAGGGTAGTGAGACCAGCTGTTATGTGGGTTGGAGACGGTAGCATTGTCGAATAGGCAGGAGTTAGAGCTGGATGTGGCAGAGTTAAAGATATTAAGATTTGCACTGGGTGTGACTAGGATGGACAGGATTAGGAATCAGTATATTAGAGGGTCAGCCCAGGTTGGACAGTTTGGAGACAAAGCAAGAGAGGCGAGATTGCATTGGTTTGGACATGTGCTGAGGAGGGATGCTGGTTATATTGGGAAAAGGATGCTAAGGATGGAGCTGCCAGGTAAGAGGAAAAGTGGAAGGCCTAAGATGAGGTTTATGGATGTGGTGAGAGAGGACATGCAGGCAGTTGGTGTGAAAGAGCATGATGCAGAGGACAGGAAGAAATGGAAACAGATGATCCGCTGTGGCGAGCCCTAACGGGAACAGCCGAAAGAAGATGATGACTCACACTGTCTGTAGGTCTGGAACCTTATACAAATATGTATTTGGCCTGTGTCTGCAAGTCGTCTTGTGCTACCTGCTGTCTGTAACACTGCTGGCCACACACAGGAAAGATGTCCTCCATACACTGTTTTTCATTCATTATCTTGTCCATTTGGTGAGAGGTCTACTAAGCGGAGGGTTTGCTTTCCTCTTCCAGCATCCATACAAGAAAGGTAAAGGGACCACACCCACATGATTTAGGAATTTATAGTGGTGGGTTGCCATGACAGTGAGTGGTAATTGGAAATACTACACAGCAGGCTGCATGCAGGTAGAAAGTGGAGGACACTGATTGGTGCAGAGGCCATCACCTGATCATGTACATTACCTACAAAATCCATGCTGCAAACTATTCAAAGCATCTCAATCCATGTAGTGGAGAAAGACAGAGAGTGAGAGAGAGAGAAAACAAGCAAACAGACAAACACACATCTATCCATCCAGTAAATATAAAGTAGTTCAGAAACTGAACCTACAGACATCCCAGGCTGACCAAGGGGACACAGCAAACTGTATTCAGAAGAGACGACATTCCCACAACAGGTATGTGAAGCATATATACATGTAATTGAATGTAGTACTTGGTGCATAATAATGGGATATATGATGTGGAATGATTTATATGTGCCATCAGGTGTTGTTGGTGTAATGATGTCCAGCTGAACAACTCCTCTCTAGGTACCCTGTCATATGCTTTCTACGCAATGCATCTCCTTCTGACCTTCTCTGTATTTCTCCAACAACACTCTGAGCAAATATTGCATCTGTAGTGCTCTTTCCTGGCATGAAACCATACTGCTGATCACTAATCATCACCTCCCTTCTTAACCTAGTTTCCACAACTCTTTCCCATAACTTCAAGCTGTGACTGATCAATTTTATCCCTCTGTAGTTACTGCAGCTCTGCACATCACCCTTATTCTTAAAGATAGGTACCAAAACACTTTTTCTCCACTCCTCAGGCATCCCCTGACTTTCCAAAATTTCATTAAACAATCTGGTTAAAAATTCCACTGCCATTTCTCCTAAGCACCTCCATGCTTCCACTGGTATGTCATCTGGGTCAACAGCCTTTCCATTCTTCATCTTCTTCATAGCTGTACTTACTTCCTCCTTGCTAATCTGCTTCACAGTGTGAGTAGTGTTTTTATATGCATTGTATACCACTAGTGCTACAGGGCTTATGTGTACATACTAGTTTAGCATGGAATGCTGTCTGTCTACATAGCTCTCAGCTGTGGGTCTATCCACATGATGGCCAGAGGGTTGGCTGTTATGTTTTGTCTGTCCACTACACAGGTCGTGTCTCAGATATATCACTGACATTCTGCCTGTTGAGTGCTATCAGTACATGGCTACATCCATTTGTGTTTCTGACTTCATATTCCTGACTAAGGGTATGTTGCAAACAATCCTGTAACACCAGCAACTGTCTCAGTGTATAACAACAGTATTGCAAATATGGCCCTGTGTTCCAGCCTCTGTCCTCCACCTATATACCAGGCTTTGTCCATATGTCATGCAGTACGAGGTTGTTAAGCAGTGACCTATGATTATGTCATGCTGCCATTCCTGCCATCATTCCAGTGACGTTGTGGTACTCACACACATTGTGGTATAGGGTCCATATATATTTATTTTATTTATTTTTTATTTATTTTATTTTACATTTGTTAACCGGGTTAGTCCATCTGAGCTTTTGGCTCATTTTCAGTGGAGATCCAGGGAGAAAAGCTCCTCAGTGAGTTTAAAAATTTAACAACAAACAATTAGCAAAATATCATTTACAGTCATCTGAAAATTACATTAGGGTACAATGTCATGTAGAAGGAAACATGCCTTCATAATTCCTATTAGGTTATATACAGCATGTATACCAAACATAGCATAGAGCTAAAGTGGTTGAAAGCAGTGAGACAGAGAGGTAAAAGTTTGTTAGGATAGACAGGGGAGGAGAGGAAATTGAGGGAGAGAATAACTGAAAAGAATAAAAGGCAAGGAGATAGTGGGAGAACAGTGAATTAAAAAGTGAGGACTGGTGTAGGGAGGGGTAATATATGTGTGCTACAGCTGGATAAAACCTGTGTGCCCTTGTGCAGTCCAGAGGTCAGTGTATGTAACACTGTTATATGCCCCTGTAAATCATTCTATGGTGGAGTGGCATGCACCATATATAACCTAGGTTGCTACAACATGTGAGGAATATCAGTAGTAAGACACATTAAGGTATATGGCTGTACATTTTCATACATTTCACCTTGGGAACATTGGTGGCCTAGTGCTTACTGTCATACAGACTGTTCTGTTTGTCAGTGTGATAGTGATGTTTTAAGCTAAGCATTGTTATGTAACAGATACATCTTCATTGTGACAACTTAATTCTTTTCCCCCTAGGGGTTGAGTACATAGTGTAATTGGAGGCTGCTGAACTACATCTGCATTACTTACAGTTGATTGATTGTTATCTTCTGGGCCCGTGTTTCTTTACTGTTGTACTACTTGAAGGCCTTGGCCTGGACAGCAACATATGTTATGATTTCGGATTACTGTCACAAACACCTCAAATACTGTTTCAAACACCTAACAGCTATATGACATGGCATATACAACTGTAGTAGTACACAAATAAACATTTCTTATGTATGCAAACCTGTGTGTGGTGTCATATCCTTTGACTTCTCTTTGGGTATATGTTTCATGCAATAATTGTCGTTTGTATGAGAGAATCATACACTGTCCATTTTAAAAGGTGGCAAATGTATAAATACTGGCTGTTCAATATGCTGTGCACCCTCTAAATATGTATCTTCCTATACATATCGATACGTAGTAATATATGTATATGTGTGTGTATTTGTATATACAAATATAGCTTATATATATATATATATATATATATATATGCATATATGTGTGTATATGTATCATTGGAATGTTTATTGCTTCCACATTCTGTATTCACTGTAGTAGCCCAGACTGTACTGCATGATATGTTATTGATACCTGACATCGTACAGGTGGGATAGGTTACTGTTACCTTCTTCTGTCTATGTTATGTAAGGTTCTGGGTATGGGACTTCCAAGTGTTGGTACTGTGTTGCAAGGCAGATCTGTTTGGCTGTGGGGGAGGGGATGATATCAATAATTACAAGAGGTATTTAGATTGGGCCCCCTTCCGCTGTGGTGGTGCTGTGGTAGCGTTGTCGCCTCACAGTCAGATGCTTTCCAGTTCGATTCTCAGATAGAACGTCGTCTGCATGGAGATATGCGTGAATGGGCGTACCTTCGTTGAAGGTTGTGTGTCAGGGCTGGTAACTCGACATGTAAAAATCAACTACCAATCATTAGTGGACCGGAGTTCCGCTGTGGCGACCCCTAACCGGGAAAAGCCAAAAGACACAAACAAACTTTACCCCCATTAACGGTGCCTTTGGTCATATATGTATTTGTTGTGTTTTTATATATATATATATATATATATATATATATATATATATATATATATATATATATATATATATATATATATATATATATATATATATATATATATATATATATATATATCTATATATATATATATACATACACACATACATCTGCATATATAAATACATTTCCTGTACTGTTGAATGACTGTGCTGGATGATATGTTTGTGAAAACATCAGCATTATGTATATTTGACATGGCTTAGGGGTAAATCACTTTGGCTATGGTCTGCAGGATCCTGGGATCGAGACTTGCAAAGGCTGTTTATTTTGTTGCTGGGCAGAACAAGGGCTGTTGGATACAGACTGATTAAGGCACATTTAAGCAGTTGTAAGCGGGCTTGTGTGGGTTTACGTGATGGAAGCAATGCTAACTCCCGGTTAAATATTTTTACACTCATTAGCCTCTAAATTGCTTATCCTGTGTAGGCATTGCTTACCCCTGCACAAACAGGATTAAACATACTTACTGCTGCTTAAAAGTGCTTACTCCCACTTACCCCCATGCTAATTTCATTAAAAGAAAGAAAAAGGGTTGATAGGAAAGTGGTGAAAAAAGGGCACAAAGAGAGAAAGACAGCAGGGAAAATAGTTAGGGATGTGCAGAATGGGTGTAGGAAAGGTCCATAGCTGCCCATTTCTTCTACAGCAACAGTTGTGCATATACACTGATTTGGAGGTAGATTTGGACACTCATACCCATGAGAGAGGGGTGAGGCCAACAATAATATGTTGTGAAGTCAATTATACCAGGTTACATGTGTCCAATGGACACGTGTGCGAAATGGACAGCTATGTATGGGGTGAGATTTTTTTTTTGGGAACATATTGCTCTTTTTTTTTTTTACAGTGAGATTGGCATGTTGGGGAGGGATAATAGGTATATTTGGGGAGGTAGGTTGGGTAGGATGACAAACAAGTCAGACAAGACAGCATACAGGGGTGGTATATGACACATATGGGGGTAAATACCTTGGATGGTGAGGGGTGTTTGGAAGTTGGAAGCCCATGAGCCCCCAAATGGAAACAGTGAGACTGAGGTCCCCACCCATGGGCAGTCACCACTGCACCTTCATGGCCCCAAAGGTGGCTATGCTGTACAACAATGGCCAATGAAGTAAAGTTCTCTTGGAGAATAGGTTGTGTGGTTAAATGATATAAAACTTAAAAGTGCAACATATGTAGCAAAAAACTTGCATGCATTTCCAGTACTTAAATTAAATGCACTTACAAGATATTCACGCTGTGAATGCAGTTATACCATAGCGAAATGATGGCTCCAAAGTTTCCAGTCTTATGATGGCTTCAAAGTATCCAACCTTTTTGGTCTGATATACAAAGTAACCACACTGAAGATGTAGTAGCTGCTATGTGACTGTGATGAACTGTGATAACAACTTAACCAGTCTAACAGATCAAATAAAAGCTTCTAGCTTTAATGGCAGTTAAAATCCTTTTATGGTTGTACAGCATTTCATTTTGAATACTTTTACTTGTTACTGATAGCTGTACTTTAGCATTAGGAGGTACCCTTTCTTTAAGGTGGCTGTGCTGGGGGCTGGGTAGGGGGACAGGCTGACCCTCTAGATGCGCCATGTGGCCCTCAAGCTAGTGTAGCTGATCTCTGAACTCCCTGCGGAGCTTGCTACGCACCAGACTTCAGACCTGAAGACAGGTGACAGTTTCCTCTCCACTCCTGCTCCCGGGGGGGGGGTGAGCCCCATCCCCTGAGGCAGTTCCACGCAAAGGAGGTGCAGGACCAGCAGACAAGGAGGTCCCAGGGTGGGCCCCCAACATGCTGGTTCTATGGCCAGATGAGGTGGGAGAGGTGGGTCCATTGGGACCAGCCTTCCCAAACGTGCTATGGTGTTTCAATTTTAAAACATATGCGGGTTAGTAATAGTCACACATTTCAGGATTAGGTATAATAACATGCATAGATATTCCCATTAATTCAAAACACCAGATATGGAACAGCTGCATAGCAAACAGAACACATGCATATATGGAACGACAGTGGCCATTACAACAGCATGCAAGTACATTGATGGCGGCATGCCACCACGTGGGAGTATTTCAACATGGCACATGCATAGAAACCAATTTCAATATTTATCAAACAGTGGGACATATGTCCCAACAGTAGATTTAATTGTACACATACGCATTGAATTGTGTATTGAGATTATTGTTGCAGATATGGTGGGGGTAGAAAGATGTCAATTAACAACTTGTATATCCCTGTAGTTCTCAATACTTTCTTAGTCAGTGCTGTAATCTGTACCGTACTGGTATTATTACACTACCCTATGGCCTTAGTTTGGAAAGTGGCATGTTTGTAGACAGCTATATATGTGACCTGTGTTTTACCTGCAGTATACACCTCGTACCTGGTATACCTGTGGAGGTATTGTTTATTAACACTACCTGACTGTTTCTAGGCATATTCTCGGATTCCAGGTTGATGTTATGCACATACCTCTCAATCTCTTATTGCACACCCTCTGGGCAAGTATTGACAACCTGCAGGTGAAACTGGGACATATTTTTGACTATTGCACTCATAAACCTTTGGTGAGTTGCTACAATGACAGGTTTGTTTTCATATATATTTTCTGAATATTTACAGGTCTGAGAGTCAATTATATGTCATTAAATGCTGCCTAAATGTCAGAGATCATCACACTGGTTTGCCAGGGGGACAAGGTAACAGGCAGCGGATATGGGCCAATTATCTGGACATTCTGGACAAATCTGTACAGTTGAGGGGTATGGTTCTTCATACAGCTTACTACCACTCCCAGGATTTGAACCATGGCTGTGTCTGCTAAAAATGAAACAGTGTACATCACAGTTGAGTGTGCTATACAGATATTGCTGTGTATCTCTTCTCTGATTTCTGTCTATAAGTCTCCCGTGGTTTTACAACCTGACCTTGTAATTACAACACTCTTATACATGGTTTCCTAGACAGTTTTATTATGTAGCAGTGAGCACAGTGTGGATGACAGTGATGAGTAATACCTTATTATTCAGAGAAACTGAAACACTAACAATGCCATACAATACCAGACTAAACAGTACCAATCCAGGATTTCAGTATTTTATTTCTAGGCGCAATTTTCGTATCTGATAGATCTGTGGAGGGAATGTTTGTTAACACTACCTGAATGTTGCCACGCATATTATCAGAGTCCACATTATTATTATGCACACACGTCTCACTCTGTTACTGCACACACTCTGGTCATAGCTTCACAACATGGGGGTGGAGATGGGACATACTTTGCATATTACTCTCATAACATTTTGGTGAGTTACTAGAGTAACAGGTTTGTACTTATAGATATATTTTTGATGGTTATGATGTCTGACAATCAGTTGTATGTCATTATTTGCTGCCTAAACTTCTGGGATCATCCCACTAATTTGCCAGGGGGACAGGGTGACAGGCAGGAAAATTAAGCCAATTATCTGAACTTTCTGACAATATCTGTACAGTTGAGGGGTATGAGTCTGCATACAGTTTACTACTACTCACAGGATTCGAACCATGGCTGTGTGTGCTAAAAATACAGTTTATGTCTCAGTTGAGTGTGCTATTTGGATTATGTTGTGTATCTTTTCACTGTTTTCTGTCTAAGTCTCCCTCAGTTGTACAATATGACCTTGTGATTACAACAGTCGTACACAGACATTCCTACACATTTTATTTATGTAGCACAGTGTGGGTAACAGTGCTTAATACAACAGTACTATTAAGAGAATGCAACACTACATTACCATATGATACCAGAGTAAACACAAGCAGTCCAGAAGTTAGACCTTTATTGCCAGGCTGTTACCCTTTTATTTACATACAACCTATATGAGACTCTTCCTGCCATATTTTCTGGTTAGTACATCCCATACACAGTACAGGTTTTATACTGGCACTTAACTTTCTACTACTTTTAGATTTATTTCTTATGACAGTACATGTGAGATTATTACTAACCTGCCTCATGATGCATCCTCTGCAGCCTACAGGCATGGGCTTCCTGATTCACAGCCCACTCTGCTACCACTGTGAAAGACATAAGAGGAATATTTATCCATATTTATCCATAATATACATGAGCTGGCAATTATTAAGCAGGTAGTAGAATGATACTTGCACACTATTGGGACATCACCCCTCTGCCTAGCTTTTTGGATCCACTGATCGAAGAGCTCCCTCTCCCTCCGTTTCAGGTTGGCATGGTGAGGCTTGACCTGCTCAACAGTTCCAGGGATGCCACTGGCACTGATGAGGTCATGGGCAAGACGGTCCCAGGCTTCTGCTTTATATTGGGAACCCTGGTACTGGCCTTGCAGCAATCTCTCTTCATGCTCTTTTACAAGGAGTCCTGCCATGACTTTGGACTCCTGGATGCCCCAGCACTGCGCTCGGAAGCACAATCCTTCTCCAACACCAGCCATAGTGCCTACAGGAGGAAACTGCAATCAATTATGAGATGTATTCCTGCCTGCGGGGTTTAAATAGGGCCGATTTCCCACACTTTGCTGTGATTGGACATTTTTTGAAAATGCTAAGCTATGGACAAACCTGCTTACCTAAGGCTGGCATTGCTTAAATGGGTATACCACTGGGCAAATTGATTTATCTGGGCTACACATTGCTTACACCTAGTAAGCAGAGGTGTACACTGTTCAGCATTGCTTATTTTTAAATTTGCACACTATTTGCTTTTTGGCATTGATTTATCATTCATTACATGTTATATATTTGTTTGGTATCCTTGATTCATGGGTACGTACACTGTAAGGGGTACTTGTGTTTATTGGGGGATTTCAACACTTTATTACAATGACACCTCACATCTGGACTTAATGTAGTACTCCAATTCACATATATAAATTATGTAGTAGGTTATACAACATAAAACTGTTTATAGATTCCTTTCACATGTAAATTGCGATTTTGCTATAGTGAGGATCTGTTTGGGTATACCTCAATTTTATGTACATCTGTGATGGCTTACTGGTTAACTACTGTGATGATAGTGTACAGGGTCCTGGATGCAAGGCCTATTTTGTTGCTAGAACTTTGGATACACAATGATTAAGGCACTGATAAGCAGTTGTAACCGGGTTTGCGCGATGGTAAGCAATGCTAACTTCCGGTTAAATATGCTTACAGAGAGTTAGCTTCAAAATTGCTTAACCTGTGTGCGCATTGCTTACCCCCATGCAAACAGACTTAAACCCCCTTACTACTGCTTAAAAGTGCTTACTCCTGCTTACCCCCACACTAATTTAGAAAGAAATGAAACATGGGTCTTGGGAAAGTGGTAGATTTGGACACTCTGTGGATTTATCATTCATTACACATTATAACTTCATTTAGTATCCCCTGATTTCATGTGTACGTATACTGTATGGGGCACTTGTGTTTATCTGTAGATTTTACCACATTATTACAATGACACCTCACATCTTCACTTAATGCAGTACTCCAGTTCACAAATATATGTTATTTAGTAGGTTATACAGCAAAAAAGTTCATAAATTGCTTTCACATGGAAAATGGAATTTACTACAATGAGGATCAAACCGGGAATGATTGCTCGTAAAGTGAACACTCTGACTACTACACTATTGCAGTACTGCTTCAACTGACTGTATCTTGCTGTTTATCTTTTTGTGCTATTTAAGCTGTAGTATACGTAGCTAAGCAATGGGCAAACCCGTGCACCTACAGTTAAATTTAATCTGTTTGATAAAAAAAAAATTCTCTACTGTTATTTTCTCTAGGAAGGGGCAGATTACATTTATTGCTGTGGACTCCTGCATGCATCTGCACATTTGGCAGACATCCTAGCAACCCCCCATGCCTCTCAACCGCTTCATGCAAAATATCTGGACAAAGCTTAACAAAATGAGGTACAACTAGGGACATATTTTAAATATTGCTCTTATAAACTTAGGTAAGTTGCTAGACTAACAGGATTTGTTTTCATGTTTCTGACAGATTTAGTGTCTGAAACTCAAATGTATGCCATTATTTAACAATTTCAATCCTGACATCATCCCAGTGATTTCCCAGAACAAATGGGGTATAGGCCAACTGTATGGGTGTAAAATCTGGACATTCTGCGAAGATTTGTACAGTTGAGAGGTATGCAACCGCCATGAGCATTCTCGCTCATTGTAATTGCCGAATGGCACTTCTTGAGTGCAGGGGGCGTGTGTATTGTGAGAGCTCTGCTCTCAGACACACCCCCTGCACTTGTCCATGCTCCATGTCCGTTTAGGAGCAGAGGCAGTGTGCCTTCATTACTATGCATGGCGTGCTGCCGTGCTGCTCTTAAACAGTTGTTTTCATGCAGGAATAAGCTATTCCTGCACAGAACCTTACTGAATCCCGGGATAGATTTTTCTAGCACATAATTAACCTAGTTATCACATGCAAATTGGTAGACTGGTGGGATCTACTGTTTGGAAAGCAGTGCTGATGAGCATCATGAGATCTTAAAGTGATAGTGGTTACACGTCTAACATTTCTTATCATGTTTGTAGTTTACAGGTGCTAAATTAATTGGACTGTCATTGGCTGTTGAAGCTGATTGCACCATATATATATATATATATATATATATATATATATATATATATATATATATATATATATTAAAAGTTTCACAGTAGGAACCAGTTCACAGCAATTAATTTCATAGGAAACTGCATAGGAATTACTTTTAACCTTGGAACATGTAGCTTAGAACCAGTTAGTACTGATCTGTAGGAAATTTCACTTGCATGGTAAATCAGGCCTCACAGCAGCATAAGTACCAATCTTCAGACAGGTTAGACATAGACCCCACACATAACATTCAAAGCAGAAACATCATTAATAACACATTTATACATTTTTTAGACTGAAAGAGTTTTTAGTTGAGCCTCTGCAATTAGCGTATAAGAATAAGATGTTTAGAGGTTAGTTACATTGTTTACAGCCAGTGAGACTTGAAGCCCTGGTTATGCATGTCAATTATTTTTTTTAAATAAGGAATTTTTTTGTATCTACCTTATTTCACTTCATATAAAGGACTGCAATATACTGAACAACAGTTTTTCCTTTCTTGAGGAGTAGTTTGTTAATCTTCTGTTCTGTTAAACTGGCACAAAGAGGCCATTTATTAATTAAACTCTGGCATCCATGCTTATTATTTTTTTCACTTTGAGACTGCACAAGTCTGGATTTTAATGTGGATCTTAAGGTATTTTGAAATCGAATTTCTACTATGGAAGTTGTGTAACCTCAGTTTAGGAGTAATTATTAAGCCGGTGTGTTAAGGTATTGGGTTGGCTTGCTTCTCTGTGGAGACTTGGGCCTTAAGGTTTGTAGTACAAATACTATTAATACAGCTGTAGCTTTATATGCAATGTTTATGTTATTCAGTCTTTAACAGTGTTACACAGAGTATATTTTACTTTATATATTTTCACTTTCAAGATTCTGGTCTAAATACTTTAAAATCTAGTCAGGTATGGTCCAGTCCAATGCAAGAAATTCATTACAGTAATTATACCAGCAGGCACTAATTTGCTGACCCTAAAACCGTAACCTCCTTTTCTTAGCACTCCTTAATATCAAATTAAGTTGACTTATGATCATTTTTGCTACCTTTCAGTCTCTTGCAATATTATATCAGAGAGTCCTGCCACTTTATACATCAGGATACCCAAACAAACTCAAGGATACTTAGGACATATGCAAGTAATTCACTGTGGGTGAATATTGCAGTCAGCATTATAGTACTTTTCATTAATAATTTAACTGTTTTACTGATATTAATCCTTAAACATTGTTATAATAGCTGCTTTCATTCTGACTGATACTTAAATAGATTTTTCAGTCTGTGTCATGAAAATTCATATCTAGCATATACTTGATTTCTGTCTTGCAAAAAAGGCTGAATTTCTAAGTTATAACACTGTGAGAGAAACCACAGATATTAAAGAACTTAGAACCAATATTTATCTTAGTTGTCAATGCTTCTGCATCATGAGAATTTAAGAAAATAATCTGAAAGACAAAAATTCTTTAACTTGAATAGGCAAACCACCCACAGACCAATTAGATTCAGCTTTATATATTTAGTGTATTTATCATATCCATGGCATAACAGCAGCAGGGATATGCAGATTAGACATTCATTCCTCTCACTGTCCTTATTTATCTTCACTTCCAGCAGAAAACTGGAGAAGAAGCCTGTTCAAGGCATAAGAAATTCATGAATCTCACCTGTCACCCAGGTACCTTTGCAGCAGTTAGTTCAACTTAAATAACCTTCTTATTTATCCATTTTAAATTAGTTTTTTTTTCCTTTAAGCTAGACAGAAGCCAGATCAAACATACTAATAACGGATTTACAGCTCTGATAGCACTGATAATAATTTTTACTTCAAATATGTAAGTGCACAGTGCTGGAAGCTGAAACTAGCAAACATGGAAAGTAGTAAAAATGTGAATACCAGGATTACTGTTTTCTGTATTCATTGCTGATGTTAGTGTCCATAACTGTGATTATTGCTTGTGATTTTGAACTAGTTGTTGTTATTCTGCCACTTAAAACAAGTACTGAATGAGCATGAGTTCAAGGAATAAAGGGCTGGCCTGAAAGAGACAAAACAAGAAAGAAAGAAATGAAAAGTCAAACAGATATTTAAAGAAAAGTCTCATACACACAGCCATTCAGACGAAAGTCAGACTTACACATACTCACGTGTGTGTGTGTGTGTGTGTGTGTGTGTGTATCTCTATCTATCTATCTATATATATATATATATATATATATATATATATATATGTACATATATATATTTATTTATTTATTTAACATTTGTTGACCAGGAAAGTCCGACTAGTGGAGGCCAGGGGAGAAATGCTCCAGACGCATGTCTTTAGAATGTGAGAGTACCTGGAAGAAACTCACAAGAACACAGGGAGAACATGCAGACTGCATAGAAGGCACCCCAGCCGAGAATTGAATTGGAGAACCTCTTGCTGTGAGGCGACAACGTTAACCACTGCTCTGCCCAACTGTGCATACATATGCATACACACACACACACACACACACACACACACACACACACACACACACACACACACACACACACACACATATGCACAGCTATACACATAAACATATGCGCTCATGCATACACTCACACACACACGCGCACGTATACACACACACACACACATACACACACACACACACACACACACACACACACACACACACACACATACATGCATATACACATACACGCATGCATACACACGTAGGCATGTAATCACACACATGAATGGATGGACACACACACGCATGCACGCACGCGCGCACACACACACACACACACACACACACACACACACACACACACACACACACACACACACACACACACGTGTATAGCTACATTTTGTTTAAACTTGCACTTGCTCATTCCTAGTCTTATGAAGAATTGACTAAAGCATTTTTGTTTCATTAATTTTCTTCACACCTCTGGCTAGCAATATGTCTGCCTACTCATGCCTCATGTCGTGTCAGCAGCTATTGTTATGCTGCTACATCCTGAAGCCATTGTCTCTTTTGAGCTCCAGAAAATCTCTCTCTCATTGGTTCTGCATCAAGCCAATGAGACAGAGAGAAAAACTAGCACAAGCAGTCTGATCCACAAAGACAGGGATTTCTGTATACAGTTGGGATCACGTCCAGGGCTTTTCTTTAATATATGTAGAAGAGATCAGGGCAGAGATATACAGGCCAGATTAGAAGTGCTGCTGGGATGCAGCTTGCTTGTGGGGCAGAAGTTTGAAATCTCTGATTTAGAGCATATCCAGCTCATTCTCATAAACATCAGTCTGTATATCCCTAAGCAATGAGCTTGTATTTATTCTGAAACAGAAAACTCATGTTTGCCTCTGTGTTCCTTCTTGCATTATAGGTTCATAGGTAGGTACTAGGCTATCTGCCCGAGGGCATTTATAAGCCTAGCCAGAGTGTGTCGGCTTTCGCCGCCCCATTGATTAATTAACTGATCCTCTGTCAAGCAGAGCCAATGAAGGGATCCCAGGGGTGTATTTTCAGTTACCCATCCACTCATCAAGGTTTCTCTTGAAGAGTGTTAGTGAGGGGCTCAGCATGATGTAATTTGGAATTTTGTTCCAAAGCATGGGGAGCCTGTGTGACAGGAATCTATCCCTCCAGCATGTTCTATTTATTGTTGTGGCGAGGTTTAGCTCACTAGAGTGCATGGCTCGCAGTGACTTGGATTTCTTTAAGTGGAGCATGCCCATCAGTTCTGAGTTGGACATGGCTTTGTAAGTCAGGCAGAGATCACCTCTGAGTAAGTGATATGCCACTGAGTACAGCCGGAGTTTTTTCAGTTGGGCTGCATAGGACATATGTTTGAGGCCAGTATTCCTCTTGGTGAGATACTTTTGTGGTCTTTCCAGCTGTTGGAAGTGATTTGTGTGGTACATCCCAAATGGGGCATTGTACTTTATGATGGGTCTAATGAATGATGAGTAGAGGGGCACTATAATCTCTTTATTTCTAGATGCGAACCCTTTAGTAATTAGATGGGCCACATAGAAGGATTTCCTAATTACTTTGGCAATATGATTGTCAAAGGAGAGATTGCTATCTACCTGGGTCCCCAGATCTCTTATTACCTCTTCTGTATTAAGGGGGCTGCCACCTATGTGGTAATACGTGGGTGTTTTGTTTTTCCCAAATAGGATGACAATGCATTTTTTGGCATTTAGCTTGAGGCCATGACTTTTACACCAGGTGTCTGTCTCAGTAAGGCCCTTTTGGAGGATGTCCGTGTTAGCCGGAGAGTCAATTATGGCTCCCAGGTTGCAGTCATCGGCAAACTTGGTTAGCCATAGTCCTTCTGTGTTTGCCTGTACTTCTGAGAAGTATATGCTGAACAGTGGGGTCCCAGGACCGAGCTTTGCAGGACACCACTTGTGACTGGTTTAGAGTCGGACCTGGAGCTCGCTATTCTTACCGTGTGATTTATGTATGTAAGCCAGTTGGCAACCCATCTCATGATGTAGGGGTTTATGTTCAGGCTGGTGAGTTTTTCTGTAATACCCAGTGGAGAATGGTGTCAAAAGCCTTGGTGAGGTCAAGGTAGGCTATGTGAACCACCCTTCCCTTGTCTATGGCCTTGGTGACTATCTCAAAGAAGTCAACCAGGTTTAGTAGGCATGATCTGCCTTTAACAAATCCTAACTGAGTCAGGTCAAGTGTTTGGAGGTTCCCAATGTCTTTGTTAATGAGTTCCATGATGATGTGCTCCATAGCCTTGCAGACCAGGCTAGTCAGGCTTATGGGGCGATAGTTACCAGGATCAGTTGTGGCCCCTCCTTTGTGGAGAGGAATAACCATTGCTGTGCATCATTCTATGGGCACGTAGCCTGTGGAGAGGCTGAGGTTGAACAGCGTGTTTAGGTGGGGGGGGTTAGTTCGTTCTGTAGTTCATGCAAGACGCAGCCTGGGACACCATCTGGTCCCATTGATGCTGTGTTTTTGGCTTTTGAAAGGGCTGTTTTCACCTGTGCGTCTAGGATTTTTGGGACACTACACTTTTCTGGTATTGTTGTGGGCCCTTTTGGAGGTCAGAGGGGGGGTGAAGTTTGCACTGAATCTATCTGCCAGGATGTTAGCAATATCAGTAGGTTCAGTATATTTTGTGCTATTTTGCACTAGTTCAGTGTATATCCATGAGTTGCCACTTAGATTCTTAACATAGCTAAAGTAGGCTTTGTGGTTATCTTTTGAATCCTTGGCTATTTTTCTTTTGAAGTTACCCTTGGATGATTTTCATGAGGGACCTTAGTTTCTTACTGATACTGATCAGGGATGTCTTTCCTTTTTGGGATTTACTTTTTTTCTGAACTAGTTTCCTCCTTCTATTGTATAGCCTGCTTATGGCAGGGGTCCACCAAACTGATTTCCTTCTCTTCGAGGAGTGAGTCTTGGTTTTGCTAGGGATGGCACGATCCATGCATCCTTGTAGGTGCTCATAGAGTGCATTTGTAAAGGTTTCTGCATCTTGGGCAGCGTTATCCTTTAGCATGGGGGCTGTGAAACGTACCACCTCTGCCTTAAGTAAGGTGAAGTTTGCTTTGGAAAAGTTTTTTACTGTAGTTTCCTTAGTTGGGGGTGGTGGTGGGGTGTAGACATCCAGAGTGATTAGTTTATGGTCTGATCTAACCAGTGATGGGTTGACCTCTGGTGTAGAACACCTGTTGCCCATGTTGGTGATGACCAGGTCCAATATGTTTTCATCTCTGGTAGGGGAGTTTACCAGCTGATCTGAGGCATTTGAGTTGATGATTTCCAGGAAACGCTGGGCCTGGGAATTTGTACTTGAATAGTTTTCCCAGTGAATTCTAGGGTAATTGAAATCAGCCAATATCAGGGTGTTTGGTAGGACCTTCATGTTTTCCACTGTCTCCAGAAAGGTGGAGTGGTGGTCCTGTGTCATGGAGGGTGATCTGTAGCAGGTCACAATTTGCATTGCAGATTTGCCCAATGTTAGTTGCACATGAATGATCACAGAGGTATCATGCTGCGCCACTAACCTGGAGGTGTAGGTATCCTTGATGAATATGGATACACTCCCTCCTTTTGTATTTCAGTCCGTGTTCTGTGGCCGAAATGTGTGGTATGAGTTGTAGCCCGGTAGTGCTAGGGTCCTCTCTGGAGCCTTGAACCAGGTTTCAGTTACTGCACAGATGTCAATGTTCTCCATACTGAGGAGTGCTTCGAGCGTGTGCATTTTGAGATTTTAAACTCCTGGCGTTGAGTAGCATAACCCTCAGTTTTTTGTTAATTGTGCTGTTTATGGAGGTGGGTTTGACATTTGAGCCTTGCCTAAAAAAGGCACTATGGGGGCAGTAAGAGCCTTGGCCAGTATTTGAAAGCCTAGGGGAGACAGGTGCAAGCCTCCTCTTGCGAAGCAACATGGCTTGTCGAGCATGTAGTCCCAGGCTGATAGACACTGGATCCCCTTTGAATGACACCAGAAGCTTAGCCAATTGTTGAAAATGATCATTTTTTCTTTATACTGAGGTATCATTCTTGGTGAGGGCAGGATGCTACTCAGGGTCAGGGTCATACCAGCCTGGCCTGCATGATCAGAGACACAATAGATATAATACTCGACCAAAAACAAAATAAAATTCCGTGTGAGAACAGGAAATGCCTAATACATATGCATTTTAAAGTGCTATGTGCCTATTCTTTTTATATTTTTCTAATTTTAATGTACAATTGATGAAATAAATTAAATATTTTATTCAATTCCTTTAATTTTATGTGTTGTATGAACACCAGAGTTAAAAATGAACTGTGAAGGCTTATATTTTCAACATATAATAAAATATTACTTCTAAAACATTAATAAACTACACATAAAAAATGAACTACATAATTCAATGAAAACCTTATGTATTGAAGATGGTTTTCAGTTAATTCATATTTACAATTATTTTTGTACGAGTTCAATATATATATTAATAGATCTTGTTTGCCAATGAATTGATTTACAAAAATAAATACGCATTTTTGCATATATGAATATATATTACAATTATAATAAATAAAGGCATATATGCGCTTATATTTAATAATAAAAATATATATACAAAGTTCCTGTTCTCAATTTAATTAACCATATAAGGAAGAACTTTATTCTTGAGTCACTGCTTTGAAATGCCATATTAAGCTGTTTTAACTAGTTAATTGTTATTCCAACCCCAGGTTCAATGAATTTACAATCAATTAAATATTTAATTTGTTTTAAAACAACTGTATAAAAACAAGAGGCACCGTATATTCATTATTCTGATGAAGTCTGCATACGAAAGCGCTAAATCTGTGTAATTGTTTTAACTTTGTGATTAAAAAAATTGTGGTCTGGTCACACGGAATTTTTATTTTGTTTCTGCATGATCAGAGAGTTTGAGTTATACCACAGAAATTCAAACTATCTTAAACTACCTTGGATGAAGCCCATTTATTCTTATTGCTCAATCTTCAGAATAGCCTGACAGATTTTGAGTTTGCAACTCCTCTCAGGTCTGAAAGGCTGATGTAGACACACTCCATAAATCCAGCAGCAGCTGAAAATGTGCTGGGTGTGGCACAGAGTACGAGAGCAATGACAGAGTTATAACACACATTTGTAATTCATGTACTTTTGTATGTATCCAGTTGTCAATTCCGTAGCATTCAGCCTTGCTTAGGATTATGACTTCTGTTGTTGGCTGATAGGCATTTATATGCTAGTAATTTCACATGTATTTGTAACAGAATTATATATATATATATATATATATATATATATATATATATGTGTGTGTGTGTGTGTGTGTGTGTGTGTGTATGTGTGTGAGTGTGTGTGCGCGAGAGCACTTATATGTTAATTTCTGTATCTGTTGCTAGAAGGGAAATTAAATTATGTGAATATCTGTTTTTAAAGACTCAGTGATTTGTTTAAGAACCCTTGAATATGCACACTATTAGTAAATATATAAATCAGCACATATTAAATCAAAATACTTAAAGAAGATAAGTTGGACTGTTTTTATGCAGTGACTATATATCCAGTTTTAGAGATTATGTTCTCATATCATCAGTCTCTAAATATGTCAAATCTGAGGTTCCCTGTATTCTGACATGCCATACCTTGCTGTTGGTATCTTTTTATACCCACAGTGTATTTCTTAAAAACAAGGCTTTTGTTTCACTGCATTAACATAAAATTATTCAATCTTGCTAGGTCAAGACCCAATGAATCATACAGTAACTGGCAAAAATAAATGTGTGTGTGTGTGTGTGTGTGTGTGTGTGTGTGTGTGTGTGTGTGTGTGTGTGTGTGTGTGTGTGTGTGTGTGTGTGTTCATGTCTGTGGTATATCTGCATACTAATGAGCTTTGAGCTTTGGAAAGTTGTATTCTGTGACATGAGACTACTTAAGTTTGTTTAACTTTTGACTGTTCTGCACACACACACACACACACACACACACACACACACACACACACACACACACACACACACACACACAGACATCTATGCCAGTTGCTAAAACTGCCTGTAATGTATACTCTGTAGTGTATAACCATGTTTAGTACTTTTATTAAAATATGTCACAGTCTGCTATATTACAGAAGTTGAGATACTTCACTGAATGCCATCAAGCTAAATGTAATTCTGAATAAAATCGAGCTTAGAAATGGAATTTGAATAAAGATTTTTTTTTACAATAAGCATTGTATCTTCCTCTACCAACCAATTAGGGATACTGAAGTCTGTACTAACAGCCACTGTAACCATCTGTGAGGCTGCCACAATCTGAGGAGATGGCTTTTCTCCTTAAAATGACTACTATTTACAACTGTGAATTTTAACCAAGTGTATATCCCATTGTCAGACTAGCATATTAAAGTGGTTTAACGATTCTCTTAACTCATGGGCTTTCCCTTTATAAAACAAGTATGCGCTGTGAACCCGGATGAAAAAACAATACCAGACCCTGAAGTCTTAAAAACATGCTTAACTTAAGACTGTTTCCTTTAAATCTTTTTGAGTATTATTTTTTATGATTTCATTACAGTTTGCTTGATACCTTCTTAGTATTCAAAAGTAAAGTCTCCTGATTGGGAAGAATAGTTAAATGGCCACCTATCAGTCTTTATCCAGTTGTTTTAAACAGCAAATATTACTGTCTTGTGTTTAAATGTAAGTTGTTAATGCTTGCTGTCATCACGAATATAGCACTTTTATTTTACATGCAGGATTGAAACACAATTTCAACCACAATGTGACTTAAGTACATAGCAGCACTTTTGTCAGATTGTCAGAACACATCAACATAAAATGAGACTTGCATGCATTGTTCTAAGTTAGGCTTACAAGATTTTTTTTATTTTTCAGTATCGATGTTTAGTGTGCTGTTTTGAATAAAATGATATAATACAACTAAAGCTTATCATTTGTTTTTTTTTTTTTTTTTTAGCAAAGCAACATTTTAAGCATAACATAAAGATTAATTTCTCAAGTTTGCTTGTACAATGACATTGCCAATATGAATTATTTAATTTAATGAGAAATTATGCCATCTTGATCCTTTAAGTTTAGTCTTCTAATGGGATTTATGCCCTCGAAGAGCACAATAATATAATTGAGTCTTTCTTCAGTCAGTGAGCCACTCATTTTCTCATGTTTCAATAATGCGTCAAATGACAACGGCACAGAAATATTTATATCTAGATGGTATCTATTTCTGATAGCTTACAGGATGCACTTTTGTCTTTCCTTGGAGATGTGCCTGCTATATATACACTTAAAATGGAAACTATTCAAATGATCAAGGCCACTGTAAAGAAAAGCCATGAGTGCTACCCTTCACTTGTTCTTCTCGTCACCTTTATAATACCCGATGACACAAAACTCAGCAACAGAACTGCACTCCATACCACAACATAAATAATGTACTGCTTTTGTCACTTACTATGGGAGAGGTATACATTTGAATGTTCAGCCATTTTAAATTTGACTACAGCTTGCTATCTAAAAAGTCATTTACTGGCGGTTGTATAAAGTAGGGTACTGAAGAAAAGTTGTAAACGCTAGACATGCTAGGTGTACCAGTGTAGTTTCAAAGAATGGCTTCCAATCTTCTATCTGGTTTACTGGAATATAACTGAAACTGTGTTTTTCATAAATATAAACTTTGCTACTATAAGTATCAAATTGCTTTATGTGCTAAGAAAAACAAAAGATAAGTAACAAGTGAATTTTTGTTTACAAACAGCACAGGACTAATGGTGTTTGCTGGGAGAGCTTCACCTAATTTTGCAAATTTCTTTCAAGGAATAATCTTATGTTCTTGCTATATCCTTTAAAGGGCTGCTTTAACATAATAATTATCATGAATCATACTTGTTAAGTATACCTTGTTTTAAAGATCAGCTCTATAGTTTGTGCTGTATAATTTCTCTTCCAATCCAAAAGGGCTGATCACACACTTGATGTTAAGATTTTTATGTAAAATCTCATGGTAAATAAAACAGAATTATGTCATTTCATGAATAAAGCATTTTATAAGTATAAATCAACCCAAAGATGTAAGCTTTTTAGTTAAAGCTGTTCCCAATTGCATCCTTTTTTCCATGTGTTTAGAGGGACTGAAGAAGATGACCTATGTGTTACTCTGGAACTAATATGAACATTCCTCAGTCACATTTAAAAAAAAAATGTAGACTGTATGTTATTTTAGAGAATGGGTGATCCGTAGATCACACCTTGATTGGAGAAGAAACATTTTCCAGCAGGGTGTTAACATACAAATAATGCCCACTAAAAACGAGTCTGACAATTCATGGCAGCATATCAAGCTGCTGTGGAGCTTGAACTGAAAAAAAACTAATGACCGCCATTATTTTACATTCACTAAGCAGCGCTTTTGCTATTGTAAAATATATTAAAAAAAAATCAAAAAATAAAAGTGTGTGTTTGTCTGTGTCTGTGAGTGTATGTGTGCATGTGAGTGAAAGTGAGATCAATCAAGACATTATTTTACACTTGCTAAGCAGCGCTGTGTGTGCGTGTTTGCGTGTGTGTGTGTGTGTGTGTGTGTGTGTGTGTGTGTGTGTGTGTGTGTATGTTTCCGTCTGTGTGTGTGTGAATGCATGCTTGCATGCATGAAAGCAAGGTGTGTGTGAATGAGAGAGTGTGAAGACTGAGAGCGATTGAGCACTGGCAGCAGCAGCATTGAGGAGGTTCACATACCTCTCACCTCTTAGATCAAGTTATCTGGATGAAGCCTAAAATAAAGGGGGAAACAAAGGCTCAAACCCTTTTAAAAAATCACAAGGTTGTTTGAATAATAGGACGTGTGAGCATACATTTTCTGAAGTGCAAGTGTGTGTGTGTGTGTGTGTGTGTGTGTGTGTGTGTGTGTGTGTGTGCGAGAGAGACAGCAGATCGATGAACCAGTGGCAGCAGTAGATAAGAGATCTGCATACCTCTTGACCTTTTAGCTCAAGAAATCTGGATAAAATCTGAAATAAAGTGGGAACAGAGCCTTAAAAATAGGAACATATTTTAAATGTCGTTCTTATAAAAATCACAAAGTTAAATAACAGGATTTGTGTTAACATCAACTTTCTGAAGGAAATAAGTCTGAAAGTCAAATTTATGTCATTATTTAGTGAATTCAATCCCCAATGACTGCCAAGAAACCACACATTTTAGCCGTAATGGACCAAAAAATAAAGCAAATATCTTGATATTTTTAAAAATGATATATTTTGGATACAAAGTTTCTCCTCCAACACCATTGACATATACTAAGTCAGTGACTTTGGAATATTAGGTGGAGGAACTATTTTACATCAAAAAATTAATAAAAAATAATATAGTAATAAAAAATATAAACAAGTAAAACACAACAATTTTACAGACAGCCCATTTTCTAAGTACAATAATTCCCTCCAGAGTGTGTGTTATTGTGTTTATAATGTCCTTCCAAGGGTGTAGAGGTTCTCTGCCTGCAGCATCGGGCCTCAGAATATCCCTGGTTTGACTTTATTTACACAATAACACATACCCTGTGAAGCATTATTCCTTGCTTATATTTGTTTACTGAGAGGTTCAAATGTCAAAGCCCATTTACAGTAACAAAAAAGAATGAAGAGCTTCAGACATACAAGGTTTACAACAAAAATGCATGATATTAGCATAATTTCTGTGAACACAGAAAATAATAAATGCAAGAATATACAGGAGGTACTACAACAATGAAAAAAGGTCCATCTGTAAACAAAATATAAGAAATAGTTAATGAAAGTCATATATATATATATATATATATATATATATATATATATATATATATATATAGATATATAAAATATAGATTTACTGTTTGTAAACTTAACATGCAGAAAGCATTGACTGTGTGGTACGCATTTACATTTTGCTTGCTTTAGAAAAAAATAACACATTTTCTGTTGATATGTTTGTTGTTTTTTATAGTGAAATGAAATGGTAAGTATATCATTTCAATGTACATAATGCATACTACACTGCCATTTCTGTTTTTGCTTAGACTGATTATATAAAAGACAACAAACATAGCAACAGAAAATGTGCTTTTTTTCCTAAAGCATGCAAAATATAAATGCATAGCACACAGTCAATGATAATGAAGTAGGGAGATGTGTGCCATACATTGTACAAGGTAAATGTTGTAAAGGTAGTACAGCTGAATGCTAAAGCAGCTCTGTTGCACCAAAAGAAGGCACAAAACACACAAATCAATATTCAAACGACTTTCTGTAAACAACAAAGAGAGGAAAGAAAGCAGAATAAGGAGGTCAGGAATGTCAGAAATGTTGGCGGGGAGGAAAGTTGATGAGAGTAAGACTTGGAAATGAATAGGTAGGAACAGGGATAGTGAGACTGATGAGAGAGGGAGCAACTGAATATAGGGGAGATGCTAAGGATTTGAGGGAGAAACAGAAGGAAAGGATTGAGGTTGAGATGACAGTCCAAATGTAGAACTATGGTCTTCTCATCTACTGCTAGATGATTTGACATGTAATACTAAGAAATTATCTGTAGAATGACTTTCTTATGTGATGGTATATCAGGTCAAAATGTGAGACAGTGATGGCATTTATTACCATACAATAGTGTCAGAGTCATTGTTAGTTGGGAGAGCTTTACACAGGTAATTGTAGAAAGAAGCACATGGTGAAGACTTTCAATTGGGAGAGTGGGATATCTACAGACAAAAAAGCATGCAGTTTTGTAGTAAGCTGTCTAAAGGATACATGTGATAGTTGTGAGACGCTTAGCAGAAGAGAAGCATACAAGAGGTTGGGCAGCCGAAAAGAACAGGCCGCAAATGATTCTACAGGTTTGGATATTGTATATGTCAAACCTCATTTTTACTAACATACATGATTTCATGGTCAGTCATGAGTTCACTTCATAAAATTAACCCAAGAAGCTTTGTAGATTTCTTAATATGAACATGCTCGTGACCCACTGAAGTAAAAAGCAAGACTAGCACATAGAGAACAGCTCAATATTTATCCAAACAGCTCTTATGCCGATTTGTAACTTAAGTGCACAGAACTACCAACATTTTCACTGATTGAATTTCTAAGTGAAGCACTGGGCCTACCATTCTGAAAACAATATATTTTTATTAATTTCTGTGATGAATACAAGCAGGTAAAATAAGCCATGCAATGGAAAAAAAATTAAATATCGCCTCATCAATAAAAATGTTCGGAAGCCCTTTTACTTCTTAGGAAAGTGCAGCATTATTTGGTTTGTGTTTATTTGTAAGCATTTGATTACAATTAAAATTCAGAGTGATATCATATATGAAAAATGCTGTCTCAGTAGTATAGTAAAATATAACTCTCCACTTAATTGTATTAATGCTGTACTACACTCTCAAGTTACAGAACCTATATCAATTTGTAGTATTAAATAAAGTTTTCTGCTTAGGTTGAAATTATGAAACATAAATTTATTTTAAAGAAGTATAATCTTGACACAAAAAGAAAGTAAGTCACTTTGCTGCTAGAATCCAATTTGTTGAAAAGTAAGGAAATATAACAATTTATCTACCCATAATGACTTATGCAGTTATACCAAAACATTTAGTTACTTATAAGTTTATTTATGGGAAAGGGAAGAACTTAAAATATTTGTAAGCCAAGCTGATAACCAGCCCGAGCAGTGTTTAAACCAGTAACACAAACATAGAGTTAGAAAAGGTTGTATTATTTGCACAGTGTGTAATATTTGAAAGTATATATTATCCTTATATTTTTTTATTTGCTTATCACATGCAAATTACAAAATCAGACATTTCCTTGACTGCGAAATTGTTTTTTTTTGTAGTCATATTTATGGTGCTGTATTTTATTAGTTCACATTGGATGACCCTTGAAGAGTCTAACCCCAGGATTCAGCAATGCTCCATGTAAGAATAGAGTTATTCTTACAAGGAGTGTCCCATGTCCATATAGAACAGCAGCGCATCTTGCATATGCATGAAGGCGTGCTGCTGTATCCCTACATGGACACGAGTCTGTGTATGAGTACAGGGGGTGTATCCGAGAGAAGTGCTCTTAGAATATACACTCCCCCTGCACTCCAGAGTTGCCATATGGCAATACAAAAGCAGTGAAAGTGTCCTCAGACACCTGTAAGTGTACGTGGTGGAGCGTACCTCTCAACTATTTTTTAAATGTGTACAGATAGTTGACTCATATATGTTGGTGTGTTCCTCCTAAAATGTGTACCTCCCTGACTCCACGGGACCAAAACATTAAGCTAATGCAAAACCTATGTATTCTATCAACTTTCTAAGTTTGTAAGAGGAATATACAGATAATGGTGCAGAAAGCAATGTGCAACCCCCTACGGTAAATACAAATAAAACACATGCGTATTTTTTTTTGTCCGCAATAAAGTTTAAGTGTAGCTGAGTGGTAGTGCACATCACGCATCTATGCTCAGCCTAGCTTGCACATCCCAATGAGCTAAATAGAAATATATGGCCAAAACAGTGTAATGTAAAATAGCATAGTGGTTAAAGCTGTCGCTTAGTATGCAGGCATCCATTGTTCAAGAATCCATTCATTTTTATTTGTTAAAAAACACAAAAATATATTTTGTTATCAGTAGGTAGTGAATAAAATATATATTTGTTAACCAGGGTAGTGTAGCAGGTGCAAATG